>NC_022012.1:93450587-93451494 GCF_000317375.1 Microtus ochrogaster | reverse complement strand
TGCTCTGTTTTCCTTAAGGGGAAAACCCCCATCTCCATTCCCTCTGGACATGTCCATTCCTCTCTAACCCGTGTCCCCGCTTAAAGTCTTCTGGCCCTGTTTTTGACTTCATCTCTGTTGGGGCTCTTGATGACCTTTAAAGCAGCATCCAGTTTGCACAGTGTTTATGACTGAGTCTCCGTACCAACCTGTCTCCACATGTCAGTTCTTGCCCTTCTGAAGAGTGATGTGTGCTACCATCACCTCTATAACTGGTGTGTTGGGAACGCAGGCACTTAGCCCTGCTGCCTCAGTGTCTGCAGGTGAATGCTGTGCCTGCTGACTGATTTGAACCTAATACTTCAGAAGCCTGTGTAAGCATGTGTACAGCGAGGTGCCAGCTGTTAAAAAAGACCGTGCTTGTGCACACATTTGTAAAGCAATGAGTCAAGGCATGCATATTCTTGGTTGTGTAGTATTTCCAAACTTCTTAAAAAGAATGCTTCCAATAGTAATCTGTTTGCCTGGGCCAGGGATGGGGAAACACAGTTTAAAATCTGAGTCATCCATCCATCCTCCCACCCACCCATCCATCCATCTCTCCATCTGTAGCAGCAGGCTGCTTGTTCGTCCTGGCTGTCCAGAACTGAAATAACCACACAGAAACTGTATTAATTAAACCACTGCTTGGCCCATTAGCTCTAGCTTTTTATTGGCTAACGCTTACATATTAATTTAACCCATTTCTATTAATCTGTGTATCGCCATGTGGCTGTGGCTTACTGGCAAGATTCCAACTGGTGTCTGTCTCTAGTATCTCCATGGCTTCTCTCTGATTCTGCCCTTCTTCCTCCCAGCATTCAGCTTAGTTTTTTCTGCCTAACTAAGTTCTGCCCTCCTATAGGTACAAAGCAGTTTCTTTAATCAT
>NC_022012.1:93445540-93450122 GCF_000317375.1 Microtus ochrogaster | reverse complement strand
ATCCGTCATTCATCTACTCACTCACTCTGTGCTGGGCATGGATCTAGGTGCTCGTACATACTAGGCAATGCCGTCTGCCCCTGGGCAGCACCCTCACTCTTAAGACAGAGCTTTGAGATCTCAATGGAGGATGGTGGAACAGGGCCATTGAAACCCACTGTTGGCTGTGGTCCTACTGTATTGAATGCTGTGTCTTTTTTTTTAATGTCTAAAGTTAGAATTGTTTCATTAATAACATACTTGTGTGGGACCTTAGTTTCTGTTGCTGTGATAAAATTCTCTGGCAGTCACAGTTAAGGAAAGGGGTTCATTTTAGCTCACGGTCAAGGGTACGGTAGGTCATGGTGGGAAAGTCAGGGTTAGGGGCTCAACACCGCTGTTCACATCATCCACAGCCAGGAAGCAGAGAGCCATGGCTCCAGGCTGCTCTGTTCCTTCTCCATCTGTACAGACCAGGATCCAGGCCAGCCGTTGGCTCCACCCACAGTAGGTGGGCTCTTCCAATCCTTCCTGTTTCTGTAGGCCTGTTTCCCAGGCAGTTTCTGTGGAGGTGACACTTGACACCAGCAGCTCCATATTCGAAAGTCTAAACACAGAGCCAAGCACTCATTGCCTTGATTCCAGTCCAATGTTGCTCAGAGGCTATGGCTGCAAGCAAGTGCCACTTGTCAATCTGTGTCAGATTTGCTATTCAGTTTTCCAGGTTATGAAATGTTCCCGTCATCGTACAGAGAGAGTCACCCTCGGTAACTTTACTGTGTCTGTGGTCAAAGAGGCTGAGGGTTTTAGCAGAATTATTTTTTAAACTCTCAGTACAATATTGTGTAACATTTTTACAAAATCAGGACAATGAGATGCATTAATTGTTTCAGGCCATGTAACTGTGTTTCCATGTCTCCTAAAGACGTGAATGAATGGGTAGATGAAGGGTGGGTGATTGCTGACTTCTAATTAGTATCGTCCTTTCTCTCCCCCAAGTACCAACCAGGTCCCCCACTGCCTGCCTTCTGAGATCAGATGAGCTCAAAGCATTGTGACAAAGGCAGGGCCTGTTCTTCTTTTGTTTAAACTTTATTACTGTGTGTAAGTGATTGCATGTGCACGTGTGCCATGGCGTGCGTGTGGAAGTCAGAGGCAGCCGTGTGGATCTGGTCCTCCCCTGCATGCTTGTTCTAGTGGCTGATGTGGGTCTTGAGTTCCTGGCAAGTGCCTACCCCCTGAACCGTCTATGGGGTGGGCATTGCCGTTTTGTAGGAGGTTTCTCATCGTGGCAGAAATGCAGCCTTAAGTACCCAGCTGGGTGGAGCCACCCTTACCCAATCGTGCTGACTTACAGCAGGGCGCTTTCCTCTTGAGCACTGAAACTCAATATGTAGACAATGTTTTGGGTGGCATCTCATAAGACTCTGATGACAGTTAAATGCCTACTTTTGTAGGCCATCTGACACCACACTAGCATGGGAAGGAGGCATTGTCTCCTCACTACTGGGTTGGGCAGTCATTCAGGTTCCTTGTTGAGGTCTTTGATTCCTGACTTGGGGGACAAGTGAGCCCCTTGTGGCACTGGCAAAGGCTTTCCACTTTGTCTTCTATGATGGACACCTGCCTGGCTGGCAGGGAGCTGGTTCCTGGAGACGATCTGCACTAATGCTGATGTCTGGGGATGGGACTTGCATCACTGATGGGAGGGGATGCAGACGTGGGCTTCCTACTCTGCACCTCCTGGTGACAGTCACACGGAAAGGGACAAAGTTTGCTACTGCTGCACGTAAGCAAGCTGTGGATCCCCATCCAGTGTGCTCTGACAGCAGTGCTGGGGAGGGGGACCCAGCTGGGGAAGGGGGACCCAGCTGGGGAAGGGGTCCTGGTTGTCACAGAGTTGTGGTAAAAGCCCCAGCTTTCCACAGGCCTTCGTTGGCACTGCTTTGTCAGGGGATAGTGTTGGGGTTCCCTGTCATGATCAGATGAGGTCTGGGACCCCACAGTTCTTTTACTAATGGAACCGGCTGTGCTTTTTATGGTGTTGGCTGAAACAGAATAGCAGCTGTTTAGTAGTTTTCTGTGTTACAGGGTAACCCTTGTTCCTTTGGCTTTGCATGGACATGCTTGGTTACTTTCTTGCATATGTGTGCATGTATGGTATGCATATTTGTATTTCGTGTGCTTGCTTGTGTGTACAAGGTGGGAATATTTTGTAGCAATTTCCTGGGATTTGAGACAGGCTGGTTAACATTCAGAAAGTAAACAACTCACAAGTCTCAGGAATTCCTGAAACTGACCAGACTCACAAGACTCCTCCATCCCCAAGGTTATAGAAGCAGTAATGATGGCTGAAGGGAGGGCCCTCCAGTCTTTTGAGCAGCCTGCACCATGCAAAGATGGCAGCTTTTTGAAGTCCACAGCTAGCCTGGGCTTTTTGATGATGCCGTTGCCTTTGAGCTACCATGCTCCTGTCTGTAATTCTTCACACACACTCATGATGCTGCAAGGAACCCCAGTAAACTCACTGCGTCTCCAAGTGGGATGAGGAACTGGAAATCAGCATGAGGAGTAGCCACAGTGGTGGAGACTCAGGCACATGTGTCTGATGAAAAGCTTCAAATATGAATTTGGCAGAATGACTTAGGCCCCATATGTACCTGTCACAAGGAGTCGAACACACACTACTAATATAATTGATTCAAGTGCATTCCTTTCCCTCTGCAAAATACCCTGACACCACATCATTGTTCAGTTACTTCCTGATTCACCATGTCACAGAACAGTATTGGCTTAGGTCGTTTTGACATGTACGTGTGCATGCCTATAATTGTGTCTATAAATGAGGTTCCACACCTCAGCTGAAGACGCAGTGAGTTTACTGGGGTTCCTTGCAGCATCATGAGTGTGTGTGAAGAATAAAACTCAGAGAGAGAAATTGGGGTTTAACCTGAAGATCCAAAAAGAAAAGCAACCACTGGCTCTTACCTCAACCTCAGTCTGAAATGGCGATCCTGCCTCCAGGAATCTCAGAATGAGACTGTCTGAGAGCTGTCTCCTTCCTCTGGGCTGGGATTAAGAGTGCGCCACTACTGCCTGGTTTCTATGCAAGCTAGTGTGCCTACTGGGATCCCTGGGGAGGATAAACTCCACCAGGGAGTGGACTGCTCCCGGGAGAGGAGACAGTCGTCACTTAGCTGCCTCTTTTCTGATGTGTGGAGCAGCACTAGCTCTGGGTGCTTCCTGCACAGTCTGCACCAGCTATGGAGGCTTCAGCAGCCTTCAGTGATGTCTGTCTACGCCGGGCTCCTCCGGGCTCCGAGCCCTGTTGTTTGTCTTTATTCCACAGTGTTCCTCTGTTGGGAAGATGGCGGAGGAGCAATCTGGTGCACTTTCCTGGAGCAAAGGCACGGTAAACACTTTGTTCATATGTTTACTGGTTTGCAGAATAATGAGTCAGTTGCTTAGCGGTCTCCAAAGGCTGCGTCTTTGAGTATTCTCATGCTCGCACAGATTTTATGATTTGGCGTGTCAGTACCACAGAACAGCTTCTTCTTCTAAAGGCTGTGAGTTGCCTCCTGGGTGTTGCGTCTTGACTCCTGTGGTCCTTGCGTCTTGCTGTGTGATGTGACAGTCGTTTCTGGCTTGGATGTCTTGTCTCTGGATCTGAGCAGTCTGTCTCTCCAAGGAGTCTGGCAGGGGGCTCTCCTTGGGCTTGGGCTGGCTATAGTTTCCAGTCTTTTTGATTGACGAAGTCAGTGAACATCTATTTAAAAATATGTCACCTGCTTGTGGTAGCATTTCTAACTACATGTTTATGTCAGTTTTTTTTTTTAATTTAAGTTAAAAATCTTGGTTTCTAATGTGGTGCAATTTTACTGTTTTAGAATGTTTGGTCAGGATGGTAACACTAATAATACTAATATTTGTAGTTTCAAATACAATTCTTTGTGTGTGTGTTTGTACTTGGGACAGTCTCATGTAGGGATGCACAAGCAGGTTAGTCAGTGTACTTCACATTCTCTCATGCTCCGCTCTGTGATGCTGCTAATTCCATAGAGACTTAGCCATTGACTTCATTGTTTTTAGTTTGGAGTGGATTATCAAATAGTTCAATTGGCTTTTTCTTTTCAGGCAGGGTTTCTAGCATCCCAGGCTGGTCTTGAGCTCCCTCTGTAACTCAAAATGACCTTGACTTTCCCGCTCCCAATGCTTAATCTGTTTTTTCATCATTTAGAATATTAACCTGGCAGCTGGGGAAATGGCTCAGTGGGTAAGAGCTCTTGGTAGCACGTGTGAGGACCTGGGTCTTGCACTCAAGAAGCTGGGTGTGGTTCTCCATTGATGGGAGGGGCGTGGTGGCTGCCAGACTCACTGGCTACGGCTACAGACTCAGTTGGGAGACGTGATCTCAAAGGCAGAGATAAAGCCGGCGCCTGGTCTTCCTCTCGCCTCCCCGTGCACATTTGGGCACGCCCATCCCACCTCCTCAGCTGAGAAAGAGCCACCGGGAGCCTGTGAGGTGGCTCAGCGGTTAAAGACACTTTTTGCCAAACTTAACAACCTGAGTTCAATTTCTAGAACCCGCACAGAAGGAGAGAAC
>NC_022012.1:93441926-93445397 GCF_000317375.1 Microtus ochrogaster | reverse complement strand
ACACACACATACACACACATACACACATACATACACACACATACACACACATACACACATACACATACACACACATACACACACATACATACACATACAGACACATACACACACATACACTCACACATACAAGCAGACACACACACATACACATACACACACATACACACACATACACACACATACACATACACACACATACACACACATACACACATACACACACATACACACACACACATACAAGCAGACACACACATATACACACACACACACATACAAGCAGACACACACACACCTGTATACTGCTTGGTTTCTGCCAGGTTGGTGCAAATGTAGATGATCTGAGCAGAGAGCATCTTAACTGAGAAATGCCCCCATCAGATCGGCCTGCAGGTGAGTCTGTAAAGATTGATGCGGGAGGGCCCAGCCCACTGTGGGCGGTGCCACCTCTGGGCAGATGGTCCTGGGTTCTATAAGAAAGCAGGGTGAGTGAGCCATGGGGAGCAAGCCAGTAAGCAGCTCCCCTCCATGGCCTCTGCTTCAGTTCCTGCCACCAGGTTCCAGCCTTGAGTTCCTACGCTGGCTCCCCTGTGTGGTAGACTGTAAGCTGTAAGATGAAATAAACCCTTTCCATCCCAAATTGCTTTGGTTGTGGTTTTTTTAGCACAGCAATAGAAACCACAACTACGATGCTTCTTTTCCATTCTCAAGCATAACGTTTTCTGTTACATAACCTGCTTTCATCTTCCAGTAAGAATACAAGCAAATGTGCCTGCCTGTCTTTCTGCCTGCCTGCCTGCCTGTCTGCCTGCCTGCCTGCCTGTCTGCCTGCCTGCCTGCCTGTTTGCCTGTCTGTCTGCTTATCTGCCTGCCCGTCTGACTGCCTGCCTGTCTGCCTGTCCATCTGCCTGCCTGTCTGTCTCCCTGCCTGTCAGTCTGTCTGCCAGTCCTCTGTGTATTCCTTTAACCGCTCTTTTCTCTCTGTCTCTCCCTCTGTCTCTAATTCTGCCTCTCTCTCCGCCATCTTCATCTGAACAAGGAAGGTGGCAGTGTAACTCTCTGCACCTCTGGCTGGGAATGGATTCAAGCACCCAGCAGAACCAAGCTGCCCTCTGTCACCAAGTCAGCTCTGACTGCTTAGGGAAAACAGCCCCTGGCTGGGTAAGTTCCACTGGGCTGGAAGAGATAGTAATCCATGCAGGAAGACACAGCTTCATGCAGTGTGGCCCTTGTCTCTGGACACTCTTCATAACTGTGTGGTATCTACGCCTTGGGTGCTCAGTGGCCTCACCAGCCCTGGGTCCTGGGCTAACTGGTAGAAGAGACAAAAGATCTGTGTTCAGCTGAAGCTAAGATCATTGGTAGGGACTGTGATGTTCTCCCTTCCTGAGATAAAAGGTGGCACAGGCCACCTTATAGGTGTCTCTTTCTGTGGGTTTTGGTGGGGTATGGGGTAAAAAGAGTCTTGTTCAAAAATCCCTATATTTACTAAAAGTTTACTAATTTTATCGCCGGTATTATTAATAGAAAAGCATACAGATTGTGAGTTTATACATATTTTTTTTATTTTATGATGAATAGGATCCCAAAAGCCAGTAAAGAGTCAGAGACAGCCCCTGTTCCCTCTGTTATGTGTCTCATAAGAGCACCAGGCCACATAACTGTAACATATACAGAGTGCCTAGGTCAGCCCCATGCAGGCTCCTTGGTTGTCAGTTCAGTCTCTGAGCCTCTGTGGGTTTTCTTGTGATGTCCTTGACCGCTCTCTCTGGCTCCTATAATTCCCCCCCACACACACACAAGATTCCACGAGCTCAGCCTAATGTTTGATTGTGGGTCTCTGTACCTGTTTCCATGAGTTTCTGGATGGAGCCTCTCTCTTGACTACGGGGCTAGGCACCAATCTGTGAGTAGCACAATGTTTTTAGGCGTCCCATACATTGACATTTTTTCCTCCGCAGTCATGTTTGGTCTCCTGACCACCCAGCCTGGGTTCCTCATGGGTCTCAGGCTGGACCAGGCACCTACAGTTTCTGTGCCACCCTTCTCCCGGCACATCCCACTGGCAGGGCAGACTGTAATTTGAAGGTTATATAGTTGGGTTGATGTCCCAATCCCTCCCATGAAAGTCTTGCCTGGTCACAGGGGATGGCTAGTTCAGGCTTCATACCCACTGTTGCTAGGGATATCAGCTAGGAGCTAGCTCCGCATCCTCTCTAGCATGAGATATTACTTGTGTTTTTGATCTTAGCCATTCAGACAAGCATAAGATGGAATCTCAGAGCTATTTTGATTTGCATTTCCCTGATGACGAAGGATGTTGAACATTTCTTTCAGTATTTCTCAGCCATTTCAGATTCTTCTGTTGAGAATTCTCTGTTTAGATCTGTACCCCATTTTTTATTGGATTATTTGTTTTTTTGATGTCTAGTTTCTTGAGTTCTTTATATATTTTGGAAATCAGCCCTCTGTCAGATGTGGGGTTGGTGAAGATCTTATCCTGTTCTGTAGGCTGCCATTTTGTGCTATAATAGTATCCTTTGCCTCACAGAAGCTTTCTAGTTTCAGGAGGTCCATTTATTAATTGTCGATCTTAGTGACTGTGCACTGGGGTTATATCCAGGAAGTGATCTCCTGTGTCAAAGTGTTCAAGGCTGTTTTCTACTTTCTCGTCTATCAGGTTCAGTGTAACTGGATTTATATTGAAGTCTTTGATCCACTTGGACTTGAGTTTTGTGAAGGGTGGTAGATATAGATATATTTGGATTCTTCTACATGTTGATATCCAGTTATGCCAGCATCCTTTGTTAAAGATATGCTCCTTTTTTCATTATATAATTTTGGCTTCTGTCTCAAAAAATCAGATGAACACAGGTGTGTGGATTTACACCTGGGTCTTCGATTATTTGATTCCATTGATCTGCCTGTCTGTTTTTGTGCCAATACCATGCAGTTTTTATTATGATAATTCTGTAGTAGAGCTTGAAATCAGGGATGGTGGTGCTTGAAGAAGTTCTCTCATTGTACAGGACTGTTTTAGCTATCCTGTGTTTGTTCTTTTTCCATATGAAGCTGAGTATTGTTCTTTAAGGTCTATAGAGACTTGTGGTGGGAGTTTAATGGGGATTGTATTGACTCTGTAGAGTACAGGACTCAGGTGTGATCCAGAGAGACTCAGGTGTGGTTCAGAGAGTGTAGGATGCAGGTGTAATTCAGAGAGGCTCGGGTGTGATCCAGAGAGTTCAGGGACTCAGGTATGATCCAGAGAGTTCAGGGACTCAGGTGTGATCCAGAGAGTGCAGGACTCAGGAGTGATCCAGAGAGACTCAGATGTGATCCAGAGACTGCAGGACTTAGGAGTGATCCAGAGAGACTCAGATGTGATCCAGAAAGTGCAGGACTCTGGTGTGATCCAGAGAGTGCAGGACTCTGGTGTGATCCGGAGAGTGCAGGACTCTGGTGTGATCC
>NC_022012.1:93439845-93441301 GCF_000317375.1 Microtus ochrogaster | reverse complement strand
TGGCTAGTGTGGTGAGGATTGTGGCTAGTGTGGTGAGGATTGTCAGAACAGGGTGAGCATATGTCTGGTGCCTGGTGTGGAAGGCTGCCTGTGTCTGCACCTGAGCTAATAGCATTACCACTTCCTGGCTTCTGGGTCTATTCCTAACTGTGCTGTAAGTTTTCTCACTTCCTGAAATGTGACCAGGTACACCTCTTTAATTCTAATTCCTGACTGATTA
Organism: Microtus ochrogaster; assembly: GCF_000317375.1. NCBI lineage: Eukaryota > Metazoa > Chordata > Mammalia > Rodentia > Cricetidae > Microtus > Microtus ochrogaster. The sequence goes on along the minus strand of NC_022012.1, from coordinate 93,441,081 downwards.
TCCCTTAAAAATAAACCAGGAACTTCTAGGGAAGATGCATGCATAGATTCAATATCAGTACTTAATCTGCAGACTGAATTCGGGTCTGCTGTCCAACCCCAGGATGTTCCCCACGGGAAACAAACTTTTGGGTCTCGCTTGTTGTCCCTGTACTGTGCAGCCATTGTTCCAGCCCAGAGCTATTGGGAGGGAGCTTGACTGTGCGTGTGCGTGTGCGTGTGTGTGTGTGTGTGTGTGTGTGCATGTGTGTGTGCGCGCGCACACCTTTCCTATTTGCATACTGGTCCAGACCCTGCCTCAGTTTCATTCTGACTGGCAAGTGTCACTGGCATTGCTCGGTGCTGTGAGCCTTTAAGTAAAGACCATTAGGACCATGTTTATGTTTGTGTTCGATCACCGGGTGTGGCTCTGTCACTCAGGGTAGGAGCTGTGTCAGTGTGCACCCCTGCTGGGACTCAGGTCTTCATGCTCCTTTGTTCTCCAGTTGGTCCAGCTACTTCCTGCCACACTTCCTATTATATCCTTGAGGCTTTGTTTTTCAACTGGGCTGGATTTTAACTCAGCTCAGAATTTGAGCAAATCATTCACCATTTGAAGATTTACCCTTTTCTTTAAAATTTTGAACATATTTTTAATTAAAATATATTACTTTTACCTCCCTTCTCCTCCCTGTAGCCCCTCCCATGTCTCCTCCTCTGACACTTCTCATGACCCCAGGATGTAGGTATATAGGAAATAGAATTCCATTTGCTCAGGAATTAAGGCCAACAATCGACAACTGGGACCTTGTGAAAATCTATTGCTTCTGTCAACACACACTGGCTAAGTTCAGGCTTAAGTGAGATAGTATCACTCGTGGGTTTGGACCAAACTGAGATCGCAAACACAGCTGATGAGGTTTTATCGCCTGCCTCCTGTTTGATCGCTGCAGTCCATGACCATTGGGTTGACCTCTCCATCATGTCTCCCCAGGACTTCGTGTCTACCATCATCCGTTTGCTGGACAGTCCGTCCACTGCCATCCGAGCCAAAGCCGTCCTGGTGCTGCTTTACATCCTGATCTACAACCGGGACATGCTGCTGCTGAGCTGCCAAGCGAGGTACGGTGCTCAGCCCGAGAGTCTGTCGGGGCTGTTGATCAGTGCCTTGTAGTGTTCTGGAGATGACTTACTGGCCTTTATGTATCTGCTATTGAAAGCCTTTTCTTTTTTTTTTTTTTTTTGTTTTTCGATTTTT
>NC_022012.1:93433238-93439745 GCF_000317375.1 Microtus ochrogaster | reverse complement strand
AGACCAGGCTGGTCTCGAACTCACAGAGATCCGCCTGCCTCTGCCTCCCGAGTGCTGGGATTAAAGGCGTGCGCCACCACCGCCCGGCTTTGAAAGCCTTTTCTAAAGCTTACCGGGAGTTTGATCTGTCTCTCTGTATCCTTAGCTTGTAAGCCCAGACAGGATCCTGAGCACAAACAAGTAAGGTCTCAAGGGCTTTGTACCTTCAGGGTACCAAGGTTTCCCTGAAAGACTCTAGGCTGAGAAGCTGAAGGTGCCATTGTAGGGGATGGGATTGCCAGAACAACCCTGGGCTAGGTGTCCATCTGTCACTTTGAGATCTATCTATCTATCTATCTATCTATCTATCTATCTATCTATCTATCTATCTATCTATCTATCTATCTATCTATCTATCTATTGAAGGGATTGGTTTTGTAGTTCAGGCTAGCCTTGAACTCTTGGACTCCCTGCCTCCACCTTCCCAGTACTGGGGTTGCAGGTGTGAACTACCACACGGGGCCTCCTCTCTGTTTCACCCTTCCTGTCAGAGAAAGAGCTGTCCTGGGTGCCCCCAAAGTTCTAGTTGTGTTTGGCTCATTCTCACCCACATTCCTCCTCAGCTCTGCTCCACTGGGGTCCAGAGAGTCCTGAAAATCTAGTCGATATCTTTTCATTTGGAGCCTGGAGCTCCCTGTATAGTCCAGTCTGCCCTAGAACCCACTGTATAGCTCAGGCTAGCCTTGAAGCTGCGATCTTCATGCCTCAGCCTCCCAGAGATTCCAGACCTCCTGGAAACCCCAAGGCATGGTCAGTTAGGGCTCGTGCCCTCCACTTCCTCCTGAGAGGGACTGTCCGCACTCTAAGCAACTGGTGTCCTTGGGAAGGTGGTGGCAGTTTCACGTGGCAGATCCTGCTCTGTGACCCCTCCAGGGCAGCGTGAGGCTGCAGTCTCTGCTGGGATTCCTAAGCATCTAGTAGTGTACGTATTGCAGCCTGAAGAAGCACCCACTGCACACTCTGGAGCAATGCAGTGAGCAGGGTGGCCTGGGCACAGTGCAGATGGCAGCAGAAATGGCCTCCGTGTGACACCAGTCCCTGAGGTCATGTGACCGCGAAGTGTGGCTCCTCCTGTGTGGATGCTGTGTGATCCCGGGCAGGACCCGCGTGGCTGGTGGGCCAGATTGTGAGGGACAGCGCCTCACGTCGTCCTCAAGGAGGAAGGCTTCTCCCCATACCTTTGTCTGTTTCACTCGGTCATTCACTGAGCCGTGAGTGAGGACAGCGGCAGGCTGAGGCCATCCCCATGCACGTAGGAAGCCTTGAAGGAGAAAATACAGGATGACCATGCAGCTTGCAGCAAAGCAACTAGTGGAAGAGACAAGAGAATTCTGTCACTGTGGCTCTGGGAGAGGCTTCTGAACATCAGCGAAACTGAAAAAGAGATGGCTTCTGCAGGGATGCTGTTTCGAAAGGCTGTGAGACAGTAGCAAAGACTCAGGGAAACCTGTCACAGCCTCCAGAAGACACAGAGCAGGAACTGGAAATCTCACACACCAAGTGCCAGGAATCCTGGCGGGGCCTGGGACAGATGAGTTTTAACTCAGGAAGTTGGAGCAGGCTTCTTCCAGGTGCTGGCCTTATCTGTGGTGCTTGCTCGACCAGGACAGTGTTATAAAGACCAGTGACGTGGGGGACTGAGGTGGAGCGGAAGACAGTGGCCAGGTGGACTTGTTACCTCAAGCTGTGCTTTGATGCTGAGAAGCTGGTCAATGACTCGCTCGCCCAGCAGGGAGAAAGCAGCTAAGGTGCCTCACTGTCTACAAGGGAAGAGGCAAACCTAAGACAGAAGTCTGGGAAGGGCTGGAATTGGGGTACCAGGCGCTCTGAAGGCAGGGCTGCAGAATGTCCCTGGAGCCCCAGAGGCTCCTTGTCTCAAGAACTGAGGGGGACGGTTTCAGAGGAACAATACCCAAGTTTGATCTCTGGCCCCCATGGGTATGGGGACACATGCACACAAACACACAGGCACACACATAGACACAGGCATATATACACACGTGTGCACACACACAGGGCAAAGACAGGTTACATTTGCTGTGGGAGGGGCCTCTTCCATTGCCCTCCTTAACCTGAGTTATTGATTCTTTGGACACACCTCCTCCCTTGGGCTGCCAGCTGTCCGGGTCTCAGGTCAGTCTTGGTGGCTGACATTCCTTTCTACATGGTGTGGTCATTCTCTCTACAGTTCAAAGATACTTTTTTCCCATCAAAGTTCAGAAGTTTTATATAAAATCTTTGGGGAGTGTTTCTTGAATCTGTAGATTCATATCTTTGGGGTGAATTTGATTTTCAGCCACGACTTTTAAAAATCCCTTTTCAAGCCCTCTTGCCCTCAGCTCCCCTCTGGAGACTCTGATGACACGCGTGTAAGGTGTTAGTTGATTGTCCTGTTGTTACCAGGTCCTCTGTCTTTTGTTCCCTCTGGGTTTTAGGCTTTATAATTCCAAACGCTCTCTCCTCCAATCCCCGGGCACGACTTTCTCTTCTCTATACTGTTGAGCCCATCTAGTGACGTTTTTGCATTTTCACTTGGTTCATTTTTATGAACTTTTTTTTAAATTAAGAGTTTAAATTCTTTCATTAGATTTAAGAGAATTTCAGTGCTTTTTGGGAATTTTAATTTTTTACTCTATTTTTTGAGGGTCAAGCATACATGTGGAGGTGGAGGACACCTTCTGGGTGTCGGTTCCCTCCTTTACCTTCTGAGTCCTGAGGATGGAATGAGGTCATCAAGCGTGGGCAGCAGCCACCTTTGCGTGCTCACCCCATTATAGAAGCTTTTCAAAATGGCGTCCGTCGCTTGCTAGATCCTCCCAGCATGGGACTTGCGCTGTTGTCTGCTCACGTCCAGCTGGATCGTGTTAGGATTTCCAGCTCTTCACTTCTCTGGGTGGAGTTAAGATGTTCTGCATGCTTTGCTTCCTGGGAGATTCAAGTCTCTCTTGGTCTGGGGTCCAGAGAAGGGGGTGCTGGTTGCTGGACCTCTGACACTTCTCTTCTGTGGGAATCGGGCTGTTGCCTTGGGAAAGGAAGGCGGCTCTCAGTCAGGCACTGGTGTTGCTGCTGCCGGGAAGCCTCGAGAGTGGTCCAGCTTTGCTGGGAGGGAAATGGAGGGTCAGCCCGTGACTCATGACTCCCTTCTGTCCCGGAGAATTGGGCCGCTGTTGTCAGCTTCCTCCTTGCAGGGGGAGATGGGGAACTGGAGCAGGTACTGCAGTGGAAGGCCAGCTCCTATTGCCACTAAAGCTGTGCAGAAGAGGGACAGGTCCTGTGTGGCTTCCCATCTTTTTACCTGGGGCGCAGGAAGACTCATTGTTACTGTTCTGGGATGGAGGCTTGGGGAACTGAGGAGCTGAAGGAATGAAGGCAACGCATGGCTGCCCTGTTCCTCTCATGTCCCCGTCTCCCCCACCCCTGTTTTTCAGGCAGCCCGCCTCCTGTTTACTCTTTGAAGTCTAATTGGGCTTGTTTCAATTTTTTAAACTTGATATTACTGCTACGTCAGTGGTTCTCGGCTGTGATAGAGAACTCAGGAGCGAGGCTGCTCCACACCAACAGAAGAGGGAATTACAGATCATCTTGATGATTGCTTGTTAATCCTAGTGCTGCAGCCTTCAGTGATGAGCCGGGAATGTCTCTGACAGTAAATGCGCCATCACTTCGGGTTTACATTTGATATTCGGGCACTATGAATGTGAGTGGTTGAGGTTCCATGCCCCAGGGTGTCCAGTGGGTGTTGTTACTGCCGGTACTGATGGCGTGGGATCCTGGGAGCAGTCAGGCATTGACCTGGGGTTGCTTGCTAGGTGTCCATAAAGGAGGAAGGGAAAGACCGGCTCTGTGTTCGTTGTGAACTTGTTTGGTAAAAGAAGAGCCCTCAGTGAGTGTACACATCTATTTTCATGTATCTGTGTAAAATCCTTCATGTTGATTGAGGTTTCTGTCCTGCCCAGTCCCGCAGCCATTTAGTCCCAAATAAACACACAGAGGTCTACAGTAGTCATAAACTGATTGCCCTGCTAGCTCAGGCTTCTTATTAACCCTTATAACTTATATTAGCCCATAATTCTTGTCTGTGTTAGCCACATGGCTTGGTACCTTTTTTGGTGAGGCTGTCACATCTTGCTTCCTCTCTGTCTGGGTGATGACTGCAGACTGAAACTTCCCTCTTCCCAGATTTCTTGTTGCCCCACCTCTCCTTCCTGCCTGGCTACTGGCCAATCAGCGTTTATTTAAAATACAAGTGAGAGGATACAGACCATTGTCCCACAGCACCTTCAAAAAATAGGAACTGAAGAATGAGACCGAACTGAATCCCTGAGACCTCCCTCACTGGTCTGAGTGTGAAGGACCCCAGTGGCTCATGGCTCTACATACTGGGTCCTAGGGGGTGGGGCTAGTTTGAAGGCTGTGCTAGGTGGAACCCCTAGGGTGGCCCCTGAAGTTCCATCCTTTTCCCGCTTCTGGTCCAGCTTCCTCTCTCCGTCAGGGGAGGAGGGCTGGCCATGGCTCCTGCCGCGTGAACTCTGCCTTCAACCAGGTGCTGAGATGAGAAAAGTCTCTAAGACGGTGAGGTGTGTCGCTGCTGTAATTAAAAACCGAATCCCAGCTGGGTAGGGGAACAACATTAGAATGTCGGGAACTGGTGTCCTGCAGACGTAAGGAACTAAGGGGAGGGTTTTTGAGTGGGCTCAGCAGGCAAAGGCTCTGGCCACCAAAGCCTGATGACCTGAGTTCAGTCTCACATGGTGGAAGGGGAGAATAGATTCCTGCAAGCTGTCCTCTGACCTCCACACAGGTGCTGCACCATGTGTGTGTCTGTACCCCACACGGACAAATAAAACACACGATAAAAAAACTAGAAGGGTTGTGGGATCCTCAAGACAGCAAAACTGATTTTTTTTTTCTAGGCTTAGGAATTTGACTTGGGAACATAAATGGTTCTCGGAGAGGGTTGAGGTGGAGAGGGCTGGGTCTGCCTCCATTGCCCTGCAGCCCAGGGCTGTGTTGTGTGTGTAAGGGTTGCCCAGACACACAACTGCTGTAAAGCCTCTGTGGTGAGTTTGTGGGGGCAGGGTCCCCCTTTCCTGGTCCCTGCCGCTGCAGTACCAGCCGAGTCACTGTGTGTCATCCTGCCACCCGGCTGCCGCTGACAGACGCTTCCCACCCTCAGCCTGCCGTAACCTTCACGGTACTCGGTGGATATTTTCCCTGCTCCCTGTCATCACCGCTGTCCCTTGCTGTTCTAGATTTCAGCATGTTTTTCTGCGGTGTCAGCTCTCCCATCCATCCACCGTGGAGCTGAGCCATCAGCACCAGATAGAGAGGAGATAACAGCCCCCAAATGTCCATCCGTTTCTTCAAAGGGCTCTGTCTCAGACTGAGTGTGACAAGTCAGGAAATGGGGCCTTAGCGTCTCTGGGTGTGATTAGTACTTCAGAGGATGGATAGTTCTATGAGTTCATGGTGAGGCCTGCTGTGAGCTGGGTGTGAGAGCCTCCGAGGGACCAGGCTTTCTAGAGGGGTTCTCACCCCTCCTCACTTGACATCTCTGTTAATATGGAAATCAGTGAAATAAAAAAAAAAAAAAAACCAAACGTCTGCTTTGATCTTAAAAGAAAGGTTTTCTTAAGGAAATATTTACTCTGGATAATTGGTTAACTGTGGGAAAATTTATTTTCTTTGCTTATACAAAAGTTAATTCCAGATGGATTAAAGAATTATCTGCCCCAAAGAAGCCATAAACAGCTGGAAGAAAGTATGTTTAAATCCAGGAGACAAAAAAAAAAAAAAAAAAAAAAGAGCCAGGAGCAAATGCTCAGTTGGTTCTGCATAACCTGGAAACTCTCTATCCCTAAAACTCATCGGTAACACACTGGGTGCTCCTGCAGAGGACACGGGTTTGGGTCCCAGCTCCCACAAGCTCTGGGTGCTCCTGCAGAGGACCCGGGTTCAGGTCCCAGCTCCCACAAGCTCTGGGTGCTCCTGCAGAGGACCCGGGTTCAGGTCCCAGCTCCCATAAGCTCTGGGTGCTCCTGCAGAGGACCCGGGTTTGGGTCCTAGCTCCCACAAGTACTGGACATTCTGCAGAGGACCCGGGTTCAGGTCCCAGCACCCACATGGTGCTCACAATACCTGTAACTCCAGCTCTAGGGACTGTGATGTTCTTCTCTTCAGGCTTCTGTGAGTGCTGTGCACAATTAGTTCTCATGCATGAAGGCACAACACCTATGCACAGAAAACAAGTAAAATAAAATCATAGGTAAACCTTATATGCTTACAAAATGTCTAAGATTTTGTATCATACATAATAATCTCTCTGCTGCCGGGCGGTGGTGGCGCACGCCTTTAATCCCAGCACTTGGGAGGCAGAGGCAGGCAGATCTTTGTGAGTTCGAGACCAGCCTGGTCTACAAGAGCTAGTTCCAGGACAGGCTCCAAAACCACAGAGAAACCCTGTCTCAA
>NC_022012.1:93425731-93432771 GCF_000317375.1 Microtus ochrogaster | reverse complement strand
GGGGGCACTTGTTACCCTGCTGAGGCTACGGGGGGGGGGTTCTTGTTACCCTGCTGAGGCTACTGAGGCTACGGGAACACTTGTTACCCTGCTGAGGCTACAGGGAGCATTTGTTACCCTGCTGAGGCTACAGGGAGCATTTGTTACCCTGCTGAGGCTATGGGGAGCATTTGTTACCCTGCTTAGGCTATAGGGAGCATTTGTTACCCTGCTGAGGCTATGGGGAGCATTTGTTACCCTGCTTAGGCTATAGGGAGCATTTGTTACCCTGCTGAGGCCGGCGGAGGACATGCTGCTCCTCTGACGCTACCTTTGAATGGGCAGTTTGGCACGCGTCTTTGGAACCTGACTGGGTACTTCCAGTACAGGTGTGCGCTTGTTTCTCTCCTGCCCGCCAGTTCCCGAATAACCACTCTGAGGCTTAATATTAATTACAAACTGTTTGGGTGATAACAAGCTTAGGCTTATTATTAAGTAGTTCTTACAACTTAAATTAACCCATTTCTATTAGTTTATATTTACCATAAGGTTTATATCTTGTTACCTCACATCTTGCTTCTCTGGTGGCTGCTGACATCTCCCTGACTCTGCCCTTTTCCTCCCTGTATCTCTGTTTGGATTTCCCACCTGGCTCTATTCTGCTTGGCCATTGACCAAATCAGCTTCTTTATTAACCAGTGGTAGTAAAACATGTTCACAGCATGCAGAGACACCCCACATCAGGTGCTTCTCTCGTGAGCCTCAGCTCTACAGAACAAATCCCTGTGAATCCTTCACTCGCTCTCCTTCTGCTGGTCCTGAGTAGTCGCCATCTTTCCCGGTGGAAGCTCAGAGGCATCTAAAGGACTCTGGTGACATTTGCAGAGTGTGTCATTTTATCTGCATGATTGCTGACAGCATCCTCTAGATTGGTTTCTGTCAGTGAGCGTGCTCATCCTGTGGAAACAATGACATGCTATCTCACTTTTCCTATTATGTCAGTAATTTCCGTTGCTGTGATAGAACAAAGTGTGGAGAGTGTGTTTTGGCTTTCGGTTCCAGAAGGGAAGTCTGTAACGTTGGGGAGGCATGGCGGCAGGTGGCTGGAGCAGGAAGCCGAGAGGCTGCATCTTCCACATGTGCAGAAACAAACGGAAGGAAGGGAGAGTGGGGTAAAGCTATGCACTCTCAAAGCTGCCCTAGTGGTAAACCCTCCTCCAGCCAGCCTTCATGTCCTAAGCATTCCGTAATTTCCCTGAACAGCGCCCCTCAGTGAAGACAGAGAAGCCAAACACACCAGCCTGCAGGGACATGTCTCATTTACACCATCACCCATGTATGCACGTTGCATTTGAGTACAGGTAGATGTGGGTAGGTGTGCATGGGTGTGTACTTGTATGTATGTGCATGTGTCTGTGTGTGTGCAATGCAATGAGTGTATGTGTGTTGCTATGTGTGTATGCATGTGCATGTGTGTGCGCACGTGAGTGTATGTTTGGGTGCTCTGCAATGTGTGTGTGTGTATGTGTGTGTGTGTGTGTGTGTGTGTGTGTGTGTGTGTGTGTGTGTGTGTGTGTGTGTGTGTGTGTAGGCCCAAGGCTGATGTTGGGAATTATCTCAGTCTCTCTTCCACCTTATTCTTTGAGCTAGGCTGTCTCAATGAAACCCAGAGCTCATTTGGTCTGGCTAGTCTTTGGGATGAGCTCGCTCTGGGGCTCCCGTCTTGGCCTTCTGAGGTAGGTCACTGTGCCCACTCAGTCTGTCTGTGGGATACGAGTATGGTCTTCTTGCTTCCACAGCATGTGCTTTGCCCACTGAGCTGTCTCTCTGGTTCTCTTCCCTGGAGCTTTCTGTCACCAGTCTTAAGCCCTGAGTTTCTGTCTACTGAACTCTTGCCTAGTGCTCCCGGGCAACACAGACCTATACTTTAGCCATGCTAAACCGAAAGGCAGGATGCAGCCAGCTGTGGCTCGAAGTTCCACTCTCTGGACGGTGTCCTCCAAGGGTCCCATCTCATTCCACCCACAGAGTCTGCTCTTCTCTGCTAGTCGACTGCTGTGATCCCCACTCAGGGTCTGACCCTCCTCCACGTAGGGCGGGTGTTCCCCACTCAGGGTTAGGGTCGGCCTTGCACAGAGTGGAAGTTCTGACTCTCCTCCACACAGGGCGGGTGTTCTGGACTTACCCAGGCTCATCTCTGCCCTGTTGATGACGGTTTACTGCTGTGTGCCCAGCCTGCTAGATAACAACAGGCAGTTTGGATTCCACAATGCATTGGTGCCAGCACTCATGTTCCGTGTCTGCGAGAAGCTCCTGATTTGCCAGTGAGAGCCCAAAGATCCCTGCTGCAGCCCACTGTGCTGGCGCATTCCTGGGCCCCTTTACTGCAGGTGCTCAGGAGCCATGCTGCAGCAGGAGGCCCCAGGGAACCTTCTAGGCTCCCATTTTTCCTTGCTAATTCTTACATTTCATGTAAGTCAGCATATGGGTTCTGACAGTTGCTAAGTACGACTCTTCCAGTTACAGATTTAGGAAGAAAAGGAGCAACCAGAGTAGGCTCGTAGATACGCTGGGGTTGCTGTCATTTGGATTTAGGCCAAAAGCCCATTCATCACCTGGATGCCATAGCTGACTCAAAACTTTGATGGGAAATGAAGGTGTTGAATTGAGGAAGGAGTTTGCCAAGGATCCTGGGAGGGGCGGGGGAGAGAGGGAAGGTACATCCTTTAATATTAATTATTAATAATAAACTAATATTCATTTAATATAAATATTAAAGCAAATTATTCCTGAATGGGGAGAAACAAGTACTACAGTCCATCATGGGGGGGCACGGATGGCAGGAGTGTGGACCTGGGCCACATCACACCTTAGCTGTGCAGGAAGCAGAGAGCAGGGAGGGCCGGTGCACATCTGCCGGTGCACATCTGCCATGCACATCTGCCATGCACATCTGACTCCTCCTCTTTTCCTTTCTCATTCCACTCCGAACCCCAGCTTTTGCCTTCTCCCTTTTTGTACCCTCTCTGCATCCTCACAGACAGGCATAGAGGTTTGTCTCTCAGGTCATTCTACATCCAGTCAAACTCTCAATGAAAATTATCCAAAATAAAAAATACCAAGCAAGCATGTAGGAGACACTATCAGTATGCATTTTATTAGACTTTTTTCCTGTTTGAGACAGGGTCTCAGATAGTCCAGGTTAGCCCCAAACTCACTATGAGTGGAGGATGGCCTTGAACACCTGCCCCTTCTACTTGTCCTCCCAAGTATTTGGTTATGGGCCACATGGTCACAGGCGTGAACCCCACACGGGCATCAGCGTCACTGACACCAGCCTTGTGCTCAGCTCCACGAGCACCAGAGACCAGGACTTGGTGAGCTCAGCCCTGGGACAGGGGTGTGTGTCAGGACAGAACACAGAGGGAAGGGTGAGGAGGGGTACTGGGGGGCGGGGATAAGGTAACTGAAGTCCGGAAGGATAGGGGATGGGAACGCTATGGGAAGAGGCTCCCCCGTGGAGGGATTTGGAGGGAAGAATGGGTCTTGTTCTTTGGCAGTTTATTTGGATTTTTACTGACTGTCAGTCTTTTTAACTTGGTCTCTGTAGAATGCTAAGAAATACAATTTGCCATGTTGGAGAACAGTCTAAAATGTTCATGGTCTCCTCATGCAAAGGTCTCCACATTTTATCCTTGTTATCCAAAGTGAGTTTGTAGAGTGCGGGGTGGGTGTCCCCTTGTCGGTAGCCTGTGAGCACCTGGTGACAGCGGCTGTCGGCCTCACCCAGGGCTCGCTGGTGCTGGGCCACACTGGTTCTGAGCAAGCAGATGGCTGTCTTCTTATGGGCTCACTCTGCAGTAGGGTTCCAAAGGGCAGCTAAACCTCAACTTAAGGAAAGATGTTTTAGATTTTGGCAATTAAATAACACACCATTACATTCTGTGCTAAGTAATTTAGATTTTAGAGAAAATTTGAATCTTTAAAGGCAAGTAGGAATGTACTTTTGTATATGCTGTGGATTTGGGGGACAGTTTTCTTTTAATTTCTCTGACTCCTGAAACTTAAGAACCCCCTTTGCATTCTGCTTACTCCGGGAGAGCTATAGATTTGGGGGATTTCCCAGGGCAGGGGGAAAAGTTCACCCTGGCAATTCTTCCAGGTAGGTGTGTGGTACATTTGCCTGTGAAAACGTGATAGCAAAACAGACTTGGCAACCGTGGGCTCAGTGCACGGTTCTGACAGTCTACACAGGCTCCATCATAAAGGAAACACTGATATTAATTTAAAGTTAGGGACTTCCGTTAGAGTCAGAAATTTAAAAACAAACAAAAGAATCCAAATCAAGCCATAGACCAGGGGAAGGCACTTGTTACACAAATAATCCCCCACCGAGTTTCTAACCTAACGGACAAGAGAATCCAGGAGAAAACCAAGACTTAATGAACCCTTCACATGTGTCTCTTCACACACGGGTCATCCCTAGATGTTCAGTTCACACATGAGAAGATGCTGACTTCATGAGTGATCAGGACAGCTCATAGCGCATCTCTCTCATGTGCGCGCGCGCACACATGCATGCATGCATGCACATGAATGTACAGCAGACATCTTAAACTAATGGACAGAAAGGTGTGCTAATGTAACTGTTGCTGTCCACGTTTCTTTCTGTGTTTATAGTTCCCCAAAAGAACTAGAGTTCATTTGAATGGCCAGGACTTCCAACCAAGTTTAATATTAATGACCAACAAAAGGGCTGGTACCCAAGGTTCTCCATTGATCCTGGGACACCGAGAGCCCCTTGTGTGCAAATGTCTTGGTTGGTCGCCGTCTATCAGTGGAGAATGTATCTTTCTGTTGGGCAAAGACAAACAAAATTGGGGTGTTGTTTACAACCAGGGAAGAGACCTTTAGTGGAGCCTGGCTTCTGCATCAATGTCTGGGCTTGTAAAGCGCAGCTGAATGTGCCTGGCCGTGCAGTGCGGTGACGGTCAGCACGGCTAGGGCTGTACCTCTGGAAACACCCGCCTCGGTGGCATTTAAGACAGACACTGTATCTATCTTATCATGAACAATAATCTTTGCCCGGTGCTCTTTGCAGGCTGGTGATGTACATCGAGAGAGACAGCAGAAAGACCTCCCCAGGCAAGGAGCTGCAAGGTGGGAGCGAGTACCTGGCCAGGTGCCTGGATCTCCTCATCCAGCACATGGTACAGGAGCCGCCGCGGATCCTAGGTAAACGACAGCCACCTGCTCCGGGCCCATAGCTGTTTACTTCTCTGCGTGTGGCTTCTGGCATGCCTTTCTTCATTCTTGCTTCTCTTCTATTTCAAAACTTACCTTAAAAACTAATTTCTTGGGATTTTATGTGGTTTGTAAACATATTCGCCCCCTTAGCTCCTCCCCTTCCCACTCTCTCAGTCTTCTCATCCCTTCCCACCCAATAGTGACGAGATCTTCATCTTCTTTGTCTTCATCTTCCTTTCCTCCTCTTTGGTTTCTTCCACAGTTTGCATTGCCCAGCTAGTCTTGGGGTTGGGTCTGCTCTGCAATGTGATCTGACTACTATGGTATAGCAATAAAATAAAACAAAAAAAATCGTGAACTGACCTTCTGGCTCCCAGCAGCTGTCCAGTGGTGGCCGCACATCAGTTTTATCGTCCCCTGTGCTGGACTTTTGTCTGGCTGGGACTTGTACAAGTCCTGTGCATGCCATCACAGTCTCTGAGTCTTGATGTCTATGTTGCTGTGGGGCAGTGGGGAGACATTTCTCTGCAATGTGTGTGGCTTTAAGACTTCATTGGCCTTGTCTGGTCTATAGTTACTTTGTATTGGTCACAGGATTGAGATGTTACATTTGGGTGTTACCTGAGGTAGATGGCTGTCTTAGGGTTTCTGTGAGGTAGATGGCTGTCTTAGAGTTTCTGTGAGGTAGATGGCTGTCTTAGTCATAGTTTCTATGAGGTAGATGGTTGCCTTAGTCATGGTTTCTATGAGGTAGATGGCTGTCTTAGTCATGGTTTCTATGAGGTAGATGGCTGTCTTAGTCATGGTTTCTATGAGGTAGATGGCTGTCTTAGTCATGGTTTCTGTGAGGTAGATGGCTGTCTTAGTCATGGTTTCTATGAGGTAGATGGCTGTCTTAGTCATGGTTTCTATGAGGTAGATGGCTGTCTTAGTCACGGTTTCTATGAGGTATATGGCTGTCTTAGTCATGGTTTCTGTGAGGTAGATGGTTGTCTTAGTCATGGTTTCTGTGAGTTAGATGGCTGTCTTAGTCATGGTTTCTGTGAGGTATATGGCTGTCTTAATCATGGTTTCTATGAGGTAGATGACTGTCATGATTTCTGTGATTATGAGGCAATGTCATGAACACAGCAACCCCTATACAGAAAGCATTTAATTAGCTCCATATTTAGTATGACGGGGTGCAGGCCAACATGGTGCTGGAGAGGTAGCAGACAGCTCTACCTCTGATCTGCAGACAGCAGAAAGAGAGCGCCACAGTGCGCCTGGCTGGAGCATCTGAGATCTCAAAGCCGGCCCCCAGTGACACCCTTCACCCAACAGAGGTCATACCTCCTGAGAGTGCTTCTGCCTAGTTTCAGGGGATCTGATGCCCTCTTCTGGGTACCTTCATTCATGTGCACACACACACACACACACACACACACACACACACACACACTGTTGGTTTGAAAGAAAATAGCTCCCAAAGGGAGTGGCCTTGTTGGAGAAAGTGTGTCCTGTGGAGGAGGCACCTTTGAGGTCTCCTATATGCTCAAGATCCTGCCCAGTGTCATGGACCACTTCCTGTTGCCTACGAGTCAAGATGTAAGGACTCTTAACACCCGCTCCAGCACCATGTGTGCCTGCACGCCACCATGCTGCACCATGCTGATAATGGACTGGACCTCTGAAAATGTAAGCCAGCCCAATTAAATGTTTTTCTTTATAAGACAAGAATTGCTGTGGTCATGGTGTCTCTTTACAGCAATAGAAACCTTAACACACACACACTCACACACGCATACACTAAAATTAAATTAAATTAAATTAAA
>NC_022012.1:93419292-93425631 GCF_000317375.1 Microtus ochrogaster | reverse complement strand
TGAGGTAGATGGCTGTCTTAGTCATGGTTTCTATGAGGTAGATGGCTGTCTTAGTCATGGTTTCTATGAGGTAGATGGCTGTCTTAGTCACGGTTTCTATGAGGTATATGGCTGTCTTAGTCATGGTTTCTGTGAGGTAGATGGTTGTCTTAGTCATGGTTTCTGTGAGTTAGATGGCTGTCTTAGTCATGGTTTCTGTGAGGTATATGGCTGTCTTAATCATGGTTTCTATGAGGTAGATGACTGTCATGATTTCTGTGATTATGAGGCAATGTCATGAACACAGCAACCCCTATACAGAAAGCATTTAATTAGCTCCATATTTAGTATGACGGGGTGCAGGCCAACATGGTGCTGGAGAGGTAGCAGACAGCTCTACCTCTGATCTGCAGACAGCAGAAAGAGAGCGCCACAGTGCGCCTGGCTGGAGCATCTGAGATCTCAAAGCCGGCCCCCAGTGACACCCTTCACCCAACAGAGGTCATACCTCCTGAGAGTGCTTCTGCCTAGTTTCAGGGGATCTGATGCCCTCTTCTGGGTACCTTCATTCATGTGCACACACACACACACACACACACACACACACACACACACACACTGTTGGTTTGAAAGAAAATAGCTCCCAAAGGGAGTGGCCTTGTTGGAGAAAGTGTGTCCTGTGGAGGAGGCACCTTTGAGGTCTCCTATATGCTCAAGATCCTGCCCAGTGTCATGGACCACTTCCTGTTGCCTACGAGTCAAGATGTAAGGACTCTTAACACCCGCTCCAGCACCATGTGTGCCTGCACGCCACCATGCTGCACCATGCTGATAATGGACTGGACCTCTGAAAATGTAAGCCAGCCCAATTAAATGTTTTTCTTTATAAGACAAGAATTGCTGTGGTCATGGTGTCTCTTTACAGCAATAGAAACCTTAACACACACACACTCACACACGCATACACTAAAATTAAATTAAATTAAATTAAATTAAAAGTTTTGGACATTGACCTCTTTTCTCCATCCTTGGCAGTCGTGGTGCACGCCCTTAATCCCAGCCCTTGGAAGTCAAGGGCAGGCAGATTTCTGTGAGTTCAAGACCAACCTGGTCTACAGAGAAAATTCCAGGACAGCTAAGGCTACTGAGAAACCCAGTCTTGAAAAAAAAAATACTGCTTCCTCTCTTTCCCATCCTATTTGTTTTTCTTTCTGCTTTCTTTTTCAAGTTGTATTTTATAATCTGTTTACTTATACTTTTAAATTAGTTTTCTAAAGCAATAAGCAGTAATGGTCAATTTGAACAATACAGATAAATTCCTAAGAACATTACTGTATCATAACTATAAACTCTCTTTAATTTCTAGGTTAGAGGTCAACTGATAGTGGCTATTCAGATTGTTATACTCTGTACCCAGAGTCTACAAGTGTGTTATATTAACAGTGTGTGACTTGCTGGGGATGTGGCCCAGCTGGTAGAGTTCTTGCCTAGGATGCACGAAAAGCCCTGGGTGTGATTCCCAGCCCCTCATAGAATCAGATACGGTGCCACACACCGTGGTGGAGGCAGGAGGATCATTTGCCTCTGCCCCTCTGTGCCTTCTCACCTTCTTGCCTTCCCTGATGTGCTCCACAGGCGACATTATCAATGCTCTGGTCAATGTGTCTGGCCGAAAGCACCCATCAACGGCCCAGGGAAAGCAGCTGAAGATGTGTCTTCCCATGATGCCCGTGGTGCTCCACCTGGTCATGTCTCAGGTACCCCACCCCGTCCCCTGGAGGGCGCCATCTCTCCTGAGATGACTCTTCTGACTGTCCATCTTTGCTTGTGGCTGTCAGGATCTCATCCAGGGACCTCTCGCCCTACAGGTGTTCCGGCCTCAGGTCGTGACGGAAGAATTTCTCTTCAGCTATGGGACGATTCTTGTGAGTAGCGGGACTCCTATCAGGCTAGCGGTGCTGCTTTGACTGCTGGCTGTGGGTGGGCTGCGAGAAGGCAGGAATTAAAAGTCTAAATGGCATTTGTTTGTAGGGAAGTGACCTTTTTATATTTTTATCTGTTGACTGTAATAAAATTTGACATTTGGGGAAAATACATTCTCTCCTGATAATGTATTTTGTTCAGAGACAGCCCCTCATAGGGTAAAGAAAAGCACAGGATAGACATCAAGTTAAGGATTTGAAAGGACGTGGGTGATGGTAGGGGCTGAGAACGCTGTGGTACTAACTTCGGCTCTCTCTGGACGTTCAGGAATTAAATGTTTGCGCCCCTTTCAGGAAGGGAGCGCCACATGGGCTCAGAGACAAGGCTAGAAGCCCTCCTGGGAAAGGGCCTCCTCTCTCCTCAGGAACGGTCTGCTCTTTATTGGTCTTCGCTAGGGTTGCCTCCATACAGGTGTTTGTGGGAAACAACCTGCCTGGTTTATTATGAAAAAAGCTTTTACATTTCTCTGTCTTTGGTTCTCAGGAGGGAGTTTAAACAAACAAAATGGCCAATGTTGTATTCTGAGGCTGGCGCGATGGCTCAGTGGTTAAAGGTGCTTGTAGCTGAGCTTCATGACCTGCGCTGGAGGCCCAGCTATACCCTGACTCCTAAAGTTATCCAAGTGCACGTGTGTGTATGCGTGTGGGCATACATGTGTGTGTATGCGTGTGGGCATACGTGTGGGGGGGCACACATGTGCGTGCACACACGAGCACGCACGCACACACACACACACACACACACACACACACACACACACACACACACGAAGGAACGAGGTAGTGGGTGTTTGGGCTCTCCCTGGTGAGGCCACTTTCCGAGTCTGCATCCTGCCTGCTCCTGGGTACTTGGGGACTTCTCTCTCTACCTGTTTGCATCGTCTTGCACTCGGTGTCAATGGCGTCGATGTGGCCCTGGAAAGCAGTAGGTCACTGTCCACCCCATGACCCCACGGCCTGCTTCTGTCATCTGTGCAGTTTGTCTGCATTTGTCCGAGCTTTGGTGTGACATGAGATGGACATGAGAGCTGCCATCAGATGTCGGTTCTGTGAGCTGATCTTCCAGAAATAATCAAGAACTTTCTTCCGGCCCTTGTATGCTGACGCCAGCTGAGAGAACCAGCCCACCTCACATCCTCCAGCCCTGAAATGGGAAGTGGGCTGGCATGCGAGAGCTCTGGAAACGTTTGCTTTCATCGTGGTTCCCGAAGGCTCCCTGAAGTGTGCAGCACTCATGCAGAAGAATGTCACACACGGGCCGGGCGGTGGTGGCGCACGCCTTTAATCCTAGCACTCAGGAGGCAGAGGCAGGCAGATCTCTGGGAGTTCGAGGCCAGCCTGGTCTACAAGAGCTAGTTCCAGGACAGGAACCAAAGCTACAGAGAAACCCTGTCTCAAAAACCAAAAAAAAAAAAAAAAAAGAAGAATGTCACACACGGCCATGCACAGAGCAGCGTGTCAAGTGCACACATGCCTGCCAGCGCACCTGCCTGTCCTGGCCCCTGTGGATGCTGGAGGTTGATCACTTTACCCTGCAGCAGGGTCTATTGTGGAACCCAGAACCTGCTGACTTCAGTGAGCATCTAGAGTTTCCTGCCTCTGCTTTCCATTCTTACATAATCAGCTCCAGGTGTCAGCCTGGCATGATCCAGCTTCACGTGGGGAGAGGGGCTCTCAGCTGCTGAGAACGGGCTGGCATGCGAGCATGTCTGTGAGGCATTTCCTTAATTGCTTGTGCTGTGGGCGGTGCCATCCCTGGGCAAGTGGACCTGTTGGGTAAGTGAGCTCAGGCAGCCAGCTGGAAGGAACAAGTTGGAGCAAGCCAGACGGAACGAGCTGGAGCAAGCCAGAAGGAGCAAGCCAGCAAGCGCTGTACCTCCACGGTCTTCCTCCATTTCCTGCTGAGTTCCCCCCATGACGGTCTGTTCCTTGCAAGGTAGAACAAACCCTTTCTTCCCACACTTGTCTCATTGTGGAGTTTGTCACAGCAACAGGAGGCAAACTGGGCGCCATTGCTGTGGGATTGGCATTGTGCGCTGCTGCGCCCTGCTACCGTCTGTCCTGCCTTGGTGTGGGTGCTGAGCATTGAACTCAGGTCCTCATGCTTTCTCAGCACACACTTGCTCCTCTGAGCTGTCCTTCTAATCTAGCACAGCGAAGGGAAAGCTTTTCTTTCTTTTACTTCCTTCTGGAGATCTTTTCAGTATTTTCCAAGTATGCCCGAGTAGTCTCCATCATG
This sequence comes from Microtus ochrogaster, assembly GCF_000317375.1. Taxonomy (NCBI): domain Eukaryota; kingdom Metazoa; phylum Chordata; class Mammalia; order Rodentia; family Cricetidae; genus Microtus; species Microtus ochrogaster. The sequence continues at coordinate 93,421,431 of NC_022012.1, read as the reverse complement.
GCGGGCTTATTAGCTTTTACAAACTGCCTGCATCTGAGGGACTCAATTCCAGCTGAATCCAGGAACTGCATAGACCAGAACTTCTTGCCTTTGGGTAAAGTGGGCACGGAGAGAGGCCCAGAGGGGCTGTGTCCTCACTCATTGCAAGGGTCCTTAAAGAGGGGACCTGGAGGGCATGGCCCGGTACATCTCGTAATTGCACCAGGCCATGGTTTGCCTGTGCTATGAGAGGGACATCGCCATCCTCATCAGAGCAGCTGTGACGACTTTGACGTCCCTCCCAGGAGGGGCGGCCATCAGCCCCTCTAAGCTGTATCTAATTCTGCCTCAGGTGCAAGTGGTCATGCTGCCTGAGGAGGCTCTCCAGTGTTCTCAACCTGGGGGTGGAGTGACCGTTCATGTTACATTATGGTTCATAACAGTAGCAAGATTATGGTTAGGAAGTAGTAACAAACTTGTGGCTGGGGTCACCACAGCATGAGGAACTGTGTTAAAGGTCGCAGCGTTAGGAAGGTCCAGAGCTGCTGCTCTAGAGCATGGAGAAGGTGGAGGGTGACGGAACTCCGTCTATGCGACTCAGGGAACGTGACATCCACACTGGTGTGCGCTGCTTCCCTTCACCCCCAAGTCCTGCTCTTTAGGAAACCCAACAACCCCAGTGGCTAAGCTGGACACTGATGGAGTGGTTTCTTTGGTCTATAGGTGCCCTTTTATGGTAGAACATTCTAGATGGTTACATATGGGTCGTGAGTGTAGAAATTAGCTCTCTATGAACATTTCCCCACAAATAAGCAAGATGTGGGTCTTAAGGAGACTGCTGTTTGGCTGCAGTAGCAGGGCGCTTCTAAGCCACCTTGGGCTTTTACAGTCTCCGCCAGAGGAGGACCAGCCAACTGTGAATCACTGCCTTCCACCTTGCCAGGCAGGCACCTGCCCACACCAGCTGCCTCTTCAAGGACTGCACCCGGAGCTGGGGAGGCGGCCGGGACTGAACTGGGCTGGAACAGAAACAGTGGGTGGGACCCCTGATGGCTGTCGACCTACTGTGCGCTGCTTTGATGGCTGTCAACCTACCGCACGCTGTTTCAACGGGTGCTGACCTACCGCGTGCTGTTTTAATGGTTGTTGACCTACTGTGTGCTGTTTTGATGGATGCTTATCTACTGTGTGCTGTTTTGATGGCTGTTGACCTACTGTGCACTATTTCCTGTGTTCTTTCCCAAGGTCTTTGGTTGATGAGCCCAGGGCAGGGACTTGTCTGTGCATGCTGGGTTTTCCAGTCCTGACCTTGCTGGACTGTAAAAGTGCAGAGATTGGCAGACATGCCCCACCCCACCTGTGCCCAGCTTTCTGATGTGTGAATGCTGATTTGTTGATAGTGCTTGATTTGCGTTGTGGGGATGGTACCTGCCATGCTTTAAAACAAACCGCCAAAAGCTCTTGTAACCTACGGATGTTCTTGTGAGGAGTTTTTCTGACTCTGTTCTGACTGCAGAGGAGGTCTGTAAATACTGAGGTGGGCAGGCTTGCCGTTGGTCTGGCGGCAAGCCCTTTACCCACTGCACCATCTCTGCAACCCTGACAGGGCTGTTTTCTGTCTTTACTCTTCAGCTGCTGGCCTGGCCCTGGGGTCTGCGGCATTCTCTGCTCCACTGTTGAGCCTCTACTTCGCTGTCCATGCTCTCTGCGGTCATCTGGAGATGCTCTGGGTCCGGGTTGTTGTCACTGCAGCTCTGGAGATGCTCTGAGTCCCAGGCTGTGGTCACTGCAGCTCTGGAGATGCTCTGGGTCCCAGGCTGTGGTCACTGAAGCTCTGGAGATGCTCTGGGTCCCGGGCTGTGGTCACTGCAGCTCTCTGTGTCACTGTTTCTTGCTCTCCTGGGGGCTGTGGCCCTGACCAAGCAGCTTAAGGAAGACTTTATTTTGACTCAAAGTTGGAGGGTTATTTCACCATCTGGATAACTATTGGTGACATAAATAAAGAAAAGTCAGCTGTAAACCCCAAGGATGTGTGTGATAGTGAGTGGTGGCTCCAGTCTCAGTCCACACTGTCCCAGGTTTGCTGGTGTCTGCCCTGAAATCTGCTGTCGGGTGGCCAGCCTTCCTGTGCAGTCTCCAGGACCATTGTCCAGAGAGCAT
>NC_022012.1:93412281-93418937 GCF_000317375.1 Microtus ochrogaster | reverse complement strand
ACATGACCCTGTGCAGTCTCCAGGACCATTGTCCAGAGAGCATCAGCGTGCACACATGACCCCATGCTTGTCATACTCAGCACAGATAGTTGACTTTTTTTTTTTTAAAGTTAAAGATGTTTTAAAGAATTCTGATGTAAAGCAGCTTATTTTGGTTGTCACTCTATGGATCTCGAAGGTGGGTCACACTGCATGTGCCTGCCCAGTCTCTTTCTCATAAAAGAATTTTATATTGACGGGGTTGTGGGCCTGGACCACATCACGTGTGCAGATGGCTTGCAGGAGTCCCTGCTCAGGATGTCTGGCTTGGGGACAAGCTCCTTGGCCTGCTGAGCCTTCTCACCTCAGAGTCTCCTCTTTAAAAAAGAATAGACATTTCTTTCTGAGCTTTTAGTTTGCCATCAAATTAATATTCATTGAAAAATTGTGTCTCATTTTGGAAATTTGTGAAATGATTTCAACCAAGTTGTTATAAAAAGTTTTTGTCATGTCCTGTGCAGTGACCTTTAGGCATCGTTCCTTGTTTATGAGAAGTGAGGTTGGAATCTTTGCCTTTTAAAGAACTTTGGTTTCCTGGATTCTTGGGTTTTGTTTATAGCAAACCCCTTCACCTTTCTGTTTCTGCCCCCCCCCTCACTGAGACAAAAGAGAGGAGCGGGAGCAGCACAGGCTTCCTTTTGTGGCCAGCTGTTGTCTCTTTGGTACGGAATGTATAGTTTGATATAATTTTAGTAAAAGATAAATCGTGGGTGCTGACGAGATGGCCCAGTGGTTAGGGCCACGGCTGCTTTCCTAGAGGACCTGGGATTCAAGGTCTCAGTGCCCGTGCAGCTCACAGGCTCTGTGACTCCAGCCTCTGGATCCCCTTCCTCGTCTCACCTGTGGGTCTCAGGTGCACATGTGGCGCAGGCAAAACACCTTCCACATAAAAATAAAAGTTAAAGATCTAGCTGAAAGATTTCATCAGAATGTTCAGAGATGCATGTGTAGGAGTATTGAAAAGTATCCAGGAAGCGGTAGTTTCCAGGTCGCGGTTCCCTTCCGGGGCTGGGGAGGTCATGTGAGGAACTGAACGTTGGGGCTCCATCAACTCCCCTAGTAGGTGGAGAGGTCCTTGTTCTCCATAGCTCTGTGCACACTGTCTGCTGTGCAGTGCACACGTCTTTATTACCTGTTTATTTAGCGGTTGTTTCTTAGTTCATTTGGGGACAGAGTCTTGCTATGTACCCAGGTGAGCCTTGAATTCACTAAACTGTCCAGGCAGACCTTGGACTCACATTGATCCTCCTGCCTCAGCCTCTTGATTGCTGGGATCACAGGCATGGGCCACCATATTTGGTTAAACCGTGTCACAGTATACCAAGCGTATAGCTAGTTACGTTTTAGTCTTATGGGCATCGTATATTTTATTCACTATTTATTGTACTTTTGGATGGGTTGAACTCAGGGCCCTGCATATGTTAGACAGCACTCAATCACCAAGCTATAACCCAGTCCTGCTGTTTGGTATATACAAAACATTGTATTTGACCATGTTTTTGTGTGACATGAACAGTGGTGTGTGACTGCATGCAAAGAACACAGGTGTTCGCCCGTCACAGTGTGACTGAGGTCATCTCCCTGAGCTCAGTCAGGGAACTGCTGTCCTGTTCAGATCTTTCAGCACAGACTGGGAAGGGGAAGCATTGGGTTCACAGCCCCACTGCTGTCTTTCCTCTCACGCGGTGCTGTGAAGTAGGCAACCGTGGATGCGGACTGGAGGAACTGAACACAGTGGTGACCCTAAAGTCAGACACCAGATAGTGTGGAAACTTGCGAGGCCTTGGCCTCTGCTGCGCCTTCACCTTGACACCCTCCTGTGGGGTGACTGCTGTCATTGTTGTTGAGGCCTTGGCGCTGTTGATAAGGCTGGCCTTGAACTTGCTCTGTGTCACTGCGTAGCCTAAAGCTCAAGGCTACCCTTGCCTCAGCCTCCCAAGAGGTGAGATGGCAGATGCCACCAATGGCCATTCTCACTTTTGTAAGTTTTTTGTTACCACTGAATTATTACGACATTAAATCTCATTTGTATATTTAAAAATCATGGTCTTAATATATGCATAATAAAATTTTGAAGAATTATTTTTAGGGGGCTGGAGAGAGATGACTCGGTAGTTAAGGGCACTGGTTGCTCTTGCAGAAGACGTGGGTCTAGTTTCTAGCACCCTGCGGTGGCTTCCAACTGTCTTTAACTCTAGTTCCAGGCGATCTAATCCCTCAGTCCCTAATCCCTGAACCCATCCATGTCCTGCATGGATATGGTCCACATATTTATGAGCAAAGCACTTACACACATAAAATCTTAAAATATTTCTTTTAAATTAAGTGTATGTGTGTATCCATGTGTGGGGTGTGTACACATTGACTTCAGGTACCTGTGCAGTCTGTACGGGCAAAGGTGTCGGATCTCCTGGAGCTGGAGTTAAGTTGTGAGCCGTCCAGTTTGGATGCTAGGAATTGAACTCTTAACCACTGAGCCACCTTTCCATATATGTGAATAGTATATGCATATACTGTGTACAGTATTATATAAGCACATTCAAACTGATTGCAGTGTTTGTAATATTTCCCCATGAGTTTAGGAATCAGACATGTGGTTTCAGGCAAACTGTTACCTGCCCAGGTTTCATTTCAGAGGTATTTTGACCCCCGTTTATCAGACACTTCTTCTTTTTCAGAGTCACGTTAAGTCGGTTGACTTGGGAGAAACCAACATAGATGGAGCCATAGGTGAGCAGCTGTGTTTGTTGTGTGTGAGCCATGAAGAGCATGCACGCGTGGACACCCGTGTAACGATCTCTCTGTGCTCCTAGGGATGGTGGCTTCCGAGGAGTTCATCAAGATCACCTTGTCCACCTTTGAAGCAGTGATACAGTACCCTGTTCTGCTGGCCAACTACCGCTCTACGGTCAGTTTCTAAAAAGCCCTTGGCCTTTGCTTGATAATCCTTGTGTGTACGCATCGGTGTCCATGTCTCGAGAAACTTCAGAAAAGCAGGGGGAGCTGGGGAAAGCTGCTTCCAGTTTTGTTGGTTGGGGAGGGGTAAATTTCTCTGACTGTTCCTTGACCCTCTCACGCCCTTTTCCTTGAGGCCAGAAGCACATTCCTGTGGGGGAGACTTTGCAGACACTGGGGATGTGCCCTCCTCTGTAGTGCTGGGGTTTCTGGCTCTCCTGGCTCCTGCTGTGCCCCAGCCCCTGCTGTGCCCCAGCCCCTGAAGAAGCAGCCAATGATTTGGGTTGTTTTTTCTGTAGTAGGAAGACATCTTGTAGACATTTTTCTACAGAGTAAACATTCTCTCGACATCTCCATTGCTGCTACAGTTCCCTGATCCCTGCAGACGGGTTCCACTTGGTGATGTGTTTGTTTCCAGTTGTTCCATGCGGTTGCTAATGCCAGCGTCAGAAGATGGCCTTTCTCTCTGGTGTTGGCCACATTGTGCCCCTGGCTCAGCTGTCCTGTGTCTCAGAAACTGCCTTGTTGGCACTGTGCTTGTCCTTTCCTCTCAAAGCCTTCTGTGTGCGGGCCTCCCTCCTCAGATGCCTCATGTTGGCCTCTGTGAGGAGCCTGCTGACTTTCACTGAGACCCTGTCAAACCACTGGCTTCTCTGCAGACATGCTTCTCTGTGTTCTGGGAGCCATGTGTGGCCAAGGCTTGGTGGAAGAGCTGTCGTTCACTACCTTAGAGTCAGATCCCTGCCTCGGCACAGGTCCATGCTGGGCCTGCAGGAGCTGGTGGTCCCTGGGAATTGTGTGCTTGTTTGTGTGTGAACCCCCGTCCCAGCCCATCACTTCCCATTGCAGACCCCCGTCCAGCAGTAGCTCTAAAAGCTCCCCACTGCCATTTCAAGCTTTAATGTTAGGATTTGGATTTTCTGTATCTCACCACAGTTTTCATGATAGAGTTGGTCCACATTCCCTATGTACACCTAACATAACAGGAAAGAACCAGTCATGGTGCTTTACCGGTGAGTCCCAGGCCTTTGATTGAGATGTCACTTATGGATCCTGTTGCCTAATGAACAATAACCCCATGGCTGATTTTTCAGATCCAGTGTTTATTAATATCTGTATTGCATTTAAATAGAAATTTAATTGGTGTGTTTTCTAATCACGAAACACGAGTGTGTTAATTATTGCCACTACAACATCAATTATGATAGAAAAGGTGTCGTAAGTTACCACTTTATAAAAAATGCCCTCTAAAGCCACAGCTCCTGGGAAATCTTGTAATTATCTCCTCTTGGGCATGACTGGAATGTGTGAGGAAAAGACCCACGCCCCAGGGAGCCTCTGATAGTTTTAGATTTCAGCTCATCCTGTTCAAGGCTCCTGATCGATACCTGCTCGCACAGCTAGCTGCGTTTAACTCTTGCCGAGCACAGAGCCAGCCCTGCTGCTTCTTTCGGGTGTCTAAGCCATTGAGCTCCAGTGGGGTCCCTGGGCTCAGCTCCAGCCAGGACAAACATCTTGTGGGTTACCTTATACTGAGTGGGGGCCTGACCAAGGAGGCGTCACTTAGAATAAGGCAAGCGCCAGATCCTCCATGATTGCCAGCTTGACACCGTGGAAGGCAAGGCTCTCCACAGGGAGCTGTCTAGATCAGGTTGCCCCAGGGTAGATCAGGTTGCCCCATGGACTTGTCTGTAGGGATTGACTTGATAATGGTAACTGTTGGGGTAGGCAACCCATTCCCTGGGTCTACATCCTGGCCTGCATAAAAGAGGAGAACATGAGTGTGAGCTAGCCCAAAACAGGATCGGGTGGCAGAGGGCAGTGGTCCTACTGGCCTCTTGTGTGAGTGTTTCTGCAAGCTTCCAGGAAGGGAAAACACTGGTTACTTTGAATCTGTCAAACGTGCAAAGCTGGGACAGCTTTGGGTTGGAGCCTTGGTCTAGGAGGAAAAGTGTTCTCGCTTCTGATAGCGTCTGTCAGCAACCTGAGACAATTCGGAGTTTCTTTTATTTGTAGTAAAGTTTATTTATTTCATTTATTTATTTATTTTTGTGGACCAGCTCTTTAAAAGCAGGGTGGAGAATTCAGTGAGCTGAGGCTTGCCACCCTCTGCACTGAGCCAGCCTGGGCTTGTGGCTGGATAATGCCTGCATGCGTGTGTGCGCATGCGTGTGTGTGTGTGCGCGTGCGCACGCGCACTAAGGTTTGCAGGATGTAGTGTGGATAGGGGACCCACAGGGTGTGGCAGCCCTAGGCAGTCTGCTGGTTTGTGCCTGGTTGTGGGAGAACGTGTTTCTTCAGCTGAGTGTGCAAGGGGAGTTAAGTGTTGAACGGGATGGGCAGTGTCTGCTGGAGTCAGAGGGTGTGTATGGCTCTGCTTGGCCTGGGTTAGAGTTGAGCAGGCTCCTCTCCCTTGGGAGAGATAGGTCGGGTTCACTTGCCAGGGTGACCTTGCCAGGAAGTGGACTGACAGGGCTGAGCAGTGGGGAGTGAAGTGCCCACAGGGGCATTCTGAGGCACTTGAGGTGGCTGTTTCTGATACGTTATCACGGAGGTGTGAAATTGTGTTGTACAAGCTGGTTTTGTTCTCTTTCTAGGAAAGGCAAATTACAGGTGAGGCGTGCGGTGGTCAGAGATGTTGACCGATTTCTGTTGACCGAGGTGCCTGTCCCGCCTGGTCCTGCGGCCGTTCAGTCCCAAAGCAATACACCGAAGTCTACATTAATTTTAAACTGATTGGCTCAGTAGCTCAGGCTTCTTATTAATTCTTATATCAGCCCATAATTCTTGTCTGTGTTAGCCACGTGGCTTGGTACCTTTTTCAGCAAAGCAGTCACATCTTACATCCTCTGTGTCTGGCGTCTTCTCTGTCTGGGTGATGACTGCAGACTGAAACTTCCCTCTTCCCAGAATTCTCATTGCCCCACCTATACTTCCTGCCTGGATACTGGCCAATCAGTGTTTATTAAAAATAATAAAAGTGACAGGATAAGAGACCATTGTCCCACAGCACTTCCCCCACCCTTTAAAAAAAAAGAACTCTGAATCTAATCTCCTTTGTTTAGCTTTTCTCCTGACCATTATCCATAACAACTTGTAACTAATATTCTAAACAAAGGCAAACATCCATAATCCATTTTTTTGGGAATGTGGGTGTGGTTTTCCTGCTGGTTGGGGGTGCTGATAATCTTATGAGGACCTAAAGACAATTTTGAATTATGGTCAAGTCCTAATTGGAATATCCTGTGAGTCTTGATCATCTCAGGCAGCAGTCTTGAAACTGTTCTGGATGCAGAACTCAGAGGAAATTGCAACAGAAATGTTCTGAAATGTTGGATCCTCTGGGCCATCTGCTCCTATTGGAGATTCTTCAGGGGATCTTCCTTGATCAAACCTCATTTTTCTTAGCCCAGAGTGAATCCACAACCTCTCATTTCCTGTGGAAACAATGCAAAACTTCTTCTCCAAAGTAACATACATTTTGACTTAAATTTTGAAGTCAAGGAATTTTCAAAATATATATGTTGGATTATTCCAACAGCATTTATAATCAAATGTCTTTTGGCAGCTGTTGCTCCTTCCTCAGCCATCAAACAATTCAATGACAACACAGAAACATACAGTATCCAGACTCTCTGTATATTTTTCATCTTTACAAGGCT
>NC_022012.1:93409302-93412041 GCF_000317375.1 Microtus ochrogaster | reverse complement strand
CCTACATATATTTTTAAACACATTGTAAACCATTTAGGAGTTGTCTTCATCCGAATCTATATTGTATATCTTTTCCGACTACATGAGTTTTTAGTTTTCTAAGCAATATGGCTAGGATTAAAGCCATGGCTTTGACTGCTGGTTCCAGCTCATTCTTTACCTGCTGGAGCCATGTTTATTGCCACAACTTTATGGCATTTCAAGGTCCCTACCACCATCAAGAAGCATGTGGTCAGCTTTTCATCAACACTATTTAAATGCTTTGTGGCAGAGCCTCTTAAAAGGGCTGCAAAGTTTTTGCAGCTAAAGCTGAGTCAGGAAGCCTCTCTTAATGAGATGTGCTTGTCTCTAGCAAACAGAGCCCACCTGAGAAAACACTGCTACCAAAAAGCCCTGTTTAACTCTGTTTTTTTTTTTGGGGGGGGGTTCTTTTTTTCTTGTTTTGTTTTGGTCTAAGCTTGCAGGATTTAGTCAGCCCCACGTTGGCACACCATTTGAAGAAGGGCACTTAAAAGAAATCCCACACTAGCTCAGAATTGAGAATAATAGAAGGTTATTTATTTAGGGGTAGACTCATAGATCACAGTCCTCTGCTCAAATGGGGAACAGCAACTGAATCCTGGCTAGAAGAGAGGCGAGACTTGTGCTTTACATCAGCATCTGTAGAATAAGAGGCCACGCCCAAGTGGGCGGGTACCTTAAAGGCTACTGGAGGTAGGCATTCCTACAGCACAGAGAAACCCCTCAGGGGTGAGTGGTAGTTTAGCATTTGAATCACTCAGGTCTCTGAAGTCACCTCTTGGAGACGTCTTTACGTCAATAATCCCTTGTTAGACCCTCCTGCTGGTGAAATCAGTCCTTTCCCCAAACCTGTGACCGAATTAGAAGTGCTACTCTTTGGTGCCCCACCCTCCTATCCCTGTGTGGGACAGGGCCAAGAGTCCGGCCAACCCTGCAGAGTGGTGTTCCTGGCACTGGGCATTGATACCTGTGTTGTTTCAGAGCGAGTTCTGCCTGCATTCAAGGGGATGTAATTAACCTCATGCTGTGGGAATCTTGGGTCGGCTGTGAGACCTGTAGATTGCATTTTCACAGTGTTGCTTTAAATACACAAGCTAAAGTGCATGCAGTTTTAAGGAAAACCATTCGTGCTGAAATATCAATTGGTAACACATTTGAAAGGACACGTTTGCCCTGATGCTGGGCCCACGCTGTCTGCACCCGCTCTGGCCTCTGTACCCTTGTACCCTCTGGAGCTCCTCCAGCCTCTGGGGAGTGGGGGAGGGGTGACAGCGTGAGCCCCAGGTCATGGGGACAGACTAGAAAGGCCAGCCTGACTTCTGAGTTTAGATTTCCACCTGTGTCTGGTTTCTTCCAGGTGGTATCTCTAGGTGACTGTTTTGATTCTGTCTTGGATATTTCCAGATGACACACTTGGTCTTCCCATCTGCAAGCTCTGACTGTAAACAGTGATAGAAGAAACATCAAGTGGCCAGGTTGTCACAGCCTCAAAGGACCTCAGGTCTGATTCACAGTGGCTGTTTATTTCTCAGGACCAGAGCCACGGCACAGAGCCTTCCCAGAAACCCTAGCTTACCGACCCTTTATTGTTTATATTTGTGTGGGCGCGTACTGTAAATGATCACAGTTGGCACTGAGTAACTAATGTGTTTTGATAGGCGTGCTGATGAGACTGTGGGGTCATTGATATCATTTACTTTGTAATTGTGCAAACAGGGTAGCTGATGGTGTTGACACAGGAGTCACGTGTGTTTACGCTAGGATGTGTCAGCTGCACACATCCCTCAACCAGTGTTGTCTAGAGACCATAATACTTGAGAAATTCCTGCAAGATTGCTTGTTGAACCTTCTTCACATATATATGGGTATGTGTGTGTGAAAATAATATATATATATTTTTTCATATATATATATATGTATGTATCTTATAAGAACTCCAGGAACCAAAACCATTTCTTGTCTCTGTCCTGTGTGAGATTTCCCCATTCCGCTTCCACTCGTGTGATCGGTCACAGAGGAGTGGAATTGTCGAGTCTTCGGGTGTGGGTGGTGGTGTTGGACTGACTTGCTAACGTCCCAGGTGACATTCGCATTAATTGTTTATAGTTTCTGCATCTTATCTTTGCGCAGACTTGCAGGCCCCAACTCTGCTTTGTTTGGGTTTAAAACCAGCTGGGTTAAAGTGTTATTTCTTTCAAATTCTAAGTATCTGGGGCTCAGTAATTTTGTGTGTCCGCTGCCTGTGTAGGCTTCTTCACTTTGGGGACTGTGCTCTTCATATCTGCTGCCTAGTTCTTGGCCTTCCTCCTCCACAGGGGTTTGTTTGAATGTATTTTATACAGCAGTGCACCCTCAGTTCCCAGGACTGCAGACAATCTCCAGCCAGGGCCCTTGCTTCTCACATAGTTGAAGGGGAGTGTGATGCTCTATACATAACTTGACAGGACCCAGAATCACTGCAGATGGGCCTCTGGGTATCTGTGAGGGAATATCTAGATGATGTTGGCCTCTGGGTATCCGTGAGGAAATATCTAGATGAGGTTAGACCTCTGTGTATCCGTGAGGGACTATCTAGATGAGGTTAGACCTCTGTGTATCCGTGAGGGAATATCTAGATGAGGTTGGACCTCTGGGTATCCGCGAGGAAATATCTAGATGATGTTGGGCCTCTGGGTATCCGTGACGGAATATCTAGATGATGTTGGGCCTCTGGGTATC
>NC_022012.1:93407428-93409202 GCF_000317375.1 Microtus ochrogaster | reverse complement strand
GTGACGGAATATCTAGATGATGTTGGGCCTCTGGGTATCCGTGACGGAATATCTAGATGAGGTTGCTGAGATAGAAGGACCTACATGTGGGCAGCACATTCCTCAGGCCATGTCCTGAACTGAGCAAAAATGAGAAAGCAAGCTGAGGACCAGCATTCATCTGTTTCCTGACTGCGGGTCATGTGACCAGCAGCCTCCACTCCAGTTCCCCCGTGAGGGCCTGCACCCTCACACTGTTGGCCCAGATGACCGCCTTTGGCCTTCCTCTCCCTCCTTTGACGGTGACACAGATGGGGGCTGGTGCCCAATAACCATTTTTTGTACAGAGTTCTGAGCTACGGCTTCTGTCCTTTCTTCCAGGTGATTGATTACATTTTGCCACCCTTGGTCTCCTTGGTTCAAAGCCAGAATGGTGAGTGAGACTGTGGCCCCGAGAATCCAGGACACATTGCTTAGTTTTGCTTTTTAGAGATAACTGCGGGACCTGGGGTGGCCCGGTTCTCACCACCATCCCTGTGTATCACCACGGTGAGCACACATTCCATTCTCACATTCTTGGCATTCTTTCCTTCATCCAGTGGAGTGGAGACTCTTCAGCTTGCGGCTGCTCTCTGAGACCACAGCCTTACTGGTGAGCCAGAAGCCGGAGGATGGCGATGATGAGGCCGGCTGTGATCCTGACAGCAATCTTCTGGCTCTCTTCAGGGACGAGCTGCTCCCCCAGTAAGTGCTGTTCTGTCCACTGCTCCCCAGTAAGCGCTGTTCCGTCCACTGCTCCCCAGTAAGTGCTGTTCCGTCCACTGCTCCCCAGTAAGCGCTGTTCTGTCCACTGCTCCCCAGTAAGCGCTGTGCTGTCCACTGTTCCCCCAGTAAGCGCTGTGCCATCCACTGCTCCCCAGTAAGCCCTGTGCCGTCCACTGCTCCCCAGTAAGCCCTGTGCTGCCCACTCATGTGGGGACGCTTCTGTACAGCTGGCCTGACCATGGGGTGGGCTTGATGTCCCTGTGTCTTTGGACATATGCTCCTGGCCTCATGCTGGAGAGATCTAAACACGGGCGTTGGCTGTTCCACTGTGGAGGACCCGGAAGAGTCCCAGCCCCACCCACCTCACAGCCTCTGCTGGGCATTGTTTGCTGGGTACAGTCTTCCGATGCCAACAGAAAGATGCTCCTAGCTGGGTATGGGTGAAGTGGTGTTATGGTTCAAGAGCATGGGATTGAGACTTCTGTCACCCCCAGAAATGAGAGTCACAGAACCTTTCCTTTTTCCAAATGCTTTCCTCAGGGGGTCAGTAGCTGAGGTGGAGAATATGAGCATGGAGGGGCTTGTTCTTCCTTCTGCTACTGCATGGCTGGCACAGCAAGATCATGGCAACAGATTCCCAGGAGCTCCCAGTGGGGAGCCCTCCATGGAGTCTTGTGCTGCAGGGAACCCTCAGTTTGATTGAACAGAATAATTTTTGTTGTTTTTTTCAAGAGGGCCTCTCTTTCTGTAACCCAAGCTTTCCTGGATCTTGCTGTGCAGCCCCAGCAGGCCTCGAGCTGATGCCGTCAGCTTTGTGCTGACATTATAGGCCACACCCATCACAGGGGTTAAAAAGAAAGAGCCACTTCTCCCCAGAAGATCATTGTACAGGGTTAAATGTAAGGTGTGTGTGTATGTGTGTGTGGGGGGGGGTAAGCACCTGTGTCTGTGGGCGAGCACCTGTGTGTGTGTATGTGTGTGGGTAAGCACCTGTGTGTGTACGCGTGTGAGCACCTGTGTCTGTGGGCAA
>NC_022012.1:93405503-93407223 GCF_000317375.1 Microtus ochrogaster | reverse complement strand
TGAGCACCTGTGTCTGTGGGCGAGCACCTGTGTGTGTGTATGTGTGTGGGTAAGCACCTGTGTGTGTACGCGTGTGAGCACCTGTGTCTGTGGGCGAGCACCTGTGTGTGTGCGTGGATGCGTGTGTGGGGAGGTGAGCATCTCTGTATGTGGGTGAGTGCCTCAGTGCTTGGGGGAGTGAGCACGTGTGTGTGTGTGTGTGCGCGCGCGCGCGCGCGCGAGTGAGAGAGAGAGAGAGAGAGAGCGCACATCTGTGTGTGTAGAGATCAGAGGAGGGGATTCTCTCCTCCCACCATGTGAGTTCAGCATGGAGCTTGAGTCAGCAGCTTGTCAGCAGCCGCCGTTACCCATGAGCCCTCTTGCTGAACTCACTGCTCAGCTTCGAGCACAACTGAAATCTCATTCTGCTGACGGCTCCCATCTGAGGTCTCTGGGGATTCTGCTTCAAGCCATGCAGAGCTGTCCCTCCTGTCTCATCACGTTACCACAGACATGTGCTCTCTGTTAGAGCAGAAGCTCGGCTCATGTCTGTCCCATGACACTGCTGGGCTCTGATGGCTGTGCCAGACTCTGTCTGGTTTTCATACCGTAGTCCCTGCCTCCCCCCATCTCCATATCTCACATTCCATCCTGTCTTTCTCTCATAAGAAGATCTCTTTTGGTTTAGGATCCATCTGAGATCCTTCAGAAGGTCTGCAGAGACTTTCTCCATGGCAGGACCATTGATACGCTCTGTCCTGGGAGGGACAGGAACTTTAGAAGGTGCCAACTCGTCCCTCTCTCATGGGACCACTGCTGCTATATAGCTCAGCTGCCCAGCTGACAAGGCGTGAACTTCTCAGACACACTCTTGAAGCCACTGCTGTGCAAAGAATCCCTGTGATGACTCGTCACCATAGTCAGGGAACTCAGGCTGGCTGTTGGTAACCTGTCTCAAGTGTGTGTGTGTGTGTGTGTGTGTGTGTGTGTGTGTGTCTGTCTGTCTGTCTGTCTGTCTGTCTGTCTGTCTGTGTGTCTCTGTGTGTGTGTTGGTCCATCCACTCGTATGTGCATGCCCTTGCTTGTTTCTGCCCCCCTCAGTTTTCCTTTTCTTCGTGGTTGGGATTTTGACAATCACCTGAGAAAGGAGCGCTTCCTCTTAGGGGAGACAGGTCTCACATCTTTCCGGAAAATCACCATGGGATTTATCCAGTGGGCAGACAAGGTTAGATTTTAGAGGGTCATACTGAACAGAAGAGACTGTATTTAATGGCTCTTAAACCCAAATCCTTGTTAATTAGCATCGGGACCTCTCAGGAGTTCAGTGTGCAAACCACTGGCAGTGCCATCTGTGAAAGCTGACGGCAGAAGGTGACATCGTGTCTTGATGGGAGCTGGTCTGGCACTGTCACTTGGGAAACTCACTCGTCAGCAGTGTTCAGCATTTACAGAAATATAGATAAACATTGTCTCCATTTACAGTCTTGATGGGATTTTAACCCTAGGATAACCAATGATGGTCCCAGTTTATCCTACACTGGATCCTTTTCATCCCCTTGGAATTGTGGGACCAAGGATAAGCCTGAACAGTTGCTGACCAATTTGAGTAGACTTTGTCAATGTCCAGAAATAGGGGTGGGAGGTTGATGTTTGGGGCAGCTTCTCCTGTTCAGGGGTCAGGTTGTAGTTACAGGGTAGAAGTCCAGGGTGAGGTTGTAGATACAGGTAGAAGTCCAGGGTG
>NC_022012.1:93400594-93404818 GCF_000317375.1 Microtus ochrogaster | reverse complement strand
CAGGGTAGAAGTCCAGGGTGAGGTTGTAGACAGGGTAGAAGTCCAGGGGTTGAATCAGGCTAATAAAGTGGGGGACAGTTTTCATGCCGTTTCTGAGAAGGGTTGGATATTTTTCTGAGGATTCTACACAGAATTCTTTTTCTGACTGTGGTGTGTGAATCTTTGAGTGTTGGTGCCCGCAGAGGCCAGAAGACTTCTTTCTTCCTTGAGATGGTTCTGGCACCGCCTTGTCATTCTCATGGATTAGCATCCCCACGAGGGCAGAGGGGGGTTTTCCTACAGGGTTTTATTCTCTCAGTTGGCATCAAGGAAAGAAGCAGGGGTTGCCTGTTCTCTGCCTTCTGTGGGAGCAAAGGGTCTGATGGAGGGGGGAACTGGCCATCTCCTCGAGTGAGGAGGGGGGCGCCTGTGCCTTTGCAACTTCAGTTATTCATGGGACTGTAGGGAAGATGCCCCGTGCTGCTGTGGAAAGGTGTAGGAAGTGTTTCTGTCTTCTACCTCACAGTCAGGGTAAGTGTTGAAGGGGCTGAGCAGGCCTAGGGAAGAGTCTTGTTGTTTGGCCTGACTTCGGTCACCTGCAACAATTCGAACTTTATAGTTTACTTATATATTTGTTTTTATAGCAGTGTTCAACATCGCAGGGATCATGCTGATAAAGTGTGTTTGCAATGCTATTATGAAGGAATGGTGCCCGCATTCCTCTCCTGGGAAACATAAGCACAGCCTTTCTTTCCTTTTCATTTTTAAAAATAATTCTCTTGTGACCTGTAAAATCATCAGGGCTATAATGACTTCGTAAATCATCAGGACTCCATTCTTCAGGATCCAGGGGAGGAATGTATTCCTCCTCATGGGTTAGATGCCAGTGCCTTGGAGAATTGGTGTTTAGATGGATTCCCACCAGGGGCAGCCCTATAGGTTCGGGTAGCTGTTGTAGCAATGCCGTCCAGCAGTAACCATGACTTGCACTTTCTAACTCCTATTCCTGTGGCTTAGGAGGCATCTGGAAGTTTCTTTGTTTCTCTCAGGCACAGGGATTCTGGGATGGTGTGTAGCTCCAGGTGGAGCCCTTGCCCAGCAGTTGTAGGGAGAGAGAGAGAGGAGTGGGTTGGGCACGAGAGTGTACAGTGTTACAGTGACCAGCGAGCTCTCCTGTGTCTCTCCTTGTCCACAAGAAAATGTTTCATCACCTTCTTCTTTCCCCTTGCGACTGAGCTGTGTCTTAGCC
The DNA here is from genome assembly GCF_000317375.1 of Microtus ochrogaster. Lineage (NCBI taxonomy): Eukaryota > Metazoa > Chordata > Mammalia > Rodentia > Cricetidae > Microtus > Microtus ochrogaster. Next base: position 93,403,590 of record NC_022012.1, on the reverse strand, counting down.
ATGGGTACAGCGCTGGCCCCATGTCCACCAGGGAACCCAAATGTGGGGTGGCTTAGAGACAGCAGCACGGATGCCTCCTGCTCACTGGTCTCCTGCTGCTTGCACCGTCTTACAGAGTGTCTTACCCATGCAGGCCGTGTGCTCCCTGTGTGTGCTGGCCCCAGAGGCTGGCATGTTACAACCTGTCCTTTTCTGACACTCTGGGCATATGCGGGAAGAAGACCAAGTCATTTCTGGTGTTTTTTTCCCTAGGTATGAGCACATCCTCATGGAGCCTGACCCAGTTCCCGCCTATGCTCTGAAGCTGCTCGTTGCCATGACGGAACATAACGAGGCTTTCACCAGGTATGGGAGGCCAGCACCGCAGCTGCCAAGGGGCACTCTCCAGGTCCCCTGCATTGTGCTGTCATCGCTGACGCTATCTTGGCCCGAACTGATGTGTTCTAACCCCTTGAGTTTGTACCACACGGAATGGGTGACTCTTCAAAGCGATGAAGCTGGGACTTGGGGTGAAGGCTCAGAGGACCTGAGTTAGGATCCTGGAAGGCATGTACAGTGTCTGTTGTGCTGGCACTCCTAGGGCCGGGAGAAGTCCCTGGAAGCCGGCAGGCTGGCTAGCCCTGTATCCACCTGGAAAGACAGCAAAGAGACCCTGCTGCAAAGCAAGGCAGCAGAGGCCGAGACACGCTGAGGTTGTCTTCTGAATGATACGTGTGGTGTAGTACATGCGTGGCGTATGCGGTATGAGCACACTGGCACACGCACAAGAGCTCATGCACATTTCTTATATACATACACAACCCAAAAGATAATCTTTAAAGGTTAAAAACAAAAACAAACAAAAATCCCTCAATAGACAACAGCATTTTTCTGTGTGTATGGTGGTTTTTGTTTTTTGAGACAAGGTCTCACTCTGTGGGGGAGGCTGGCCTCTAATTCACTGTGTTCCCCAGGCTGGCATCAAACTGGCACCAATCCTGCCTGCAGGCATGTCCGGACCACATGGTCTTAAATGTCAGGGTGCCCTTCTCTGCAGTGAAGGGGCCATTGCATCTTGGTTGGATTTGTTGGTGTTTTGCTACCATCTGATGTAGCCAATGTGACTTCTAGCTGTGGGGAGCTTTCAGGCTGTAAGGAGCTCTGCAGATAAGCCTCGCTTTCTTAGGGATTTGATTCTGTAGGGCACAGTGTGTAACTCATGATACACAGTCATGACCACCCAGGGTGCACCAAGCCTGCACTCTTTTCCTTTCTGCATTTTGAAGCTGCGAACCCACAATCTTTAGACCCTGTGGTCAGTCCTCTCTTCCTAAATGGCTTTAATTCTGAAGTTTCTCCCAACAGCCATGGAGCTGAATGGAGATTCAGGCCTGGTGTTCTCAGACGTTTCAAAGTCAGCTTCATCTGTCAGTGTGCCTTAACTTGGAGTCGCCTGGGAAGGGGGACTGTCAGTTGAGCACTTGCCTTCATTGTACTAGCCCGCAGCTGTATCTGTGGGCATTTCTTGACGGCTAATTGATGTAGGAGGTCTCAGCCCACCATGAGCAGAGCCATCCCCAGCAGATGGCCTGGGCGGTAGAGAGGTAGCTAAGCAAGCGGTGTGTGGCATCTTCCTGTGGTTTCTGCTCCAAGCTCCTGCCTGAGCTCCCGCCCTGGCTCCCCTCCTTGAGGAGGTGCTTTGGCCATGGTGTTTGTCAGTAGCAGGAGACAGGACAAGAGCGTCCTGCTGCTGTCCTTCCATGTTCTTGAGCTTCTGCCATCACGTTCACTGCTTTCCTCTTCTGTGATGGGACCACGATGTGCCAGGCACACGCTCTGGCACCGAGCTGCACGCATCGCTGTTTGCATCAACCAGAGGCTCTCCTGTTCTGCAGGCTGACCTCAGACTCACCTGCTGCCGTGTCTGGCTCTTCAGTGGCAGGTGTTCTGGACCCCATTTCTTCCATTGCCCTAGAGAAGCAGGAATACAGCGAGCCTCCACAGAACCTGCTCATTTTGACAGTGATTCCATCTAGACTGGGAAGTGAGCTCACTGTAGTTTCCCCCACACGTTTTAAGAACAGGATTCAGTGGACTGCATGTTAGAAGCTTCAACCTGAACCAGCATTAGAGTGTGTTATCTCTGTCGTCAGTCCTAACAGTGAAGCCACAAGGTTCTCTGTGCACTTGGAATTTGGGGTATGATCATCCTGGACGGCTGTGCTGGCATTAGCTACATCCACATCCTCAGGGAGACGTGTGTGTTCTGAAGTGTTGTAGCTTTGCCTTGTGGTCATCTCTTTTGTAAAATTTAGGCTGTCTTTCCATGTTCTTTTTGAAAATTGATTTTTTTTTTATCAGAACACCTTGGAGCTCTTTAAGTACCTTTGTGTATTTGTATTCTGGGTGATGTCTTTGCTAAACTATGTAGACATCAGATTTCAGTTTATTTAGCATTCACCCAACTACTCATAATACTGGATCTTTTCAGTTTTTATTCCCTACGTCTAATTAAAAATAAAAGAGCTACATTGCAGGCTGGGAATAGTGGCATTCTGGAGGCTTCCAGGGCAGCCTGGTCTATAGAGTGAATTCCAAAAGAAAAAGAGAAAAACTTGAGCATTGCACAACCAAAACCAAGTTGGGGAGGAAAGGGTCTATTTACACTCACACATCACTGTTCATCAGTGGAGGAAGTCAGGGCAGGAACCTGGAGGCAGAGCTGATGCAGAGACCATGGAGGCGACTGCTTATTGGCTTGCTCATTGAATTTGTTCAGTCTCCTTTCTTATAGCACTCAGGACCACCAGCCCAGGGATGGCACCACCTGCAATGGGCTGGGCCCTCCCCCATCAATCACTAACTAAGAAAATGCCTTAAAGCCTGATCTTTTTTGTTGTTGTTGTTGTTATCCAGTCTTCAAGCTATCATTTTTTTTTAAATTTATTTATTTATTAAGGATTTCTGCCTCCTCCCCGCCACCGCCTCCCATTTCCCTCCCCCTCCCCCGATCAAGT
>NC_022012.1:93374038-93398719 GCF_000317375.1 Microtus ochrogaster | reverse complement strand
GATCCTCCCAATCCAAGAGCAAGGGAGATCCTTCCATTTTCTGGTATACTCCTCAATTTCTTTCTTCAAAGACTTATAGTTCTTGTCAAATAGATCTTTCACTTCCTTGGTCAGAGTTACCCCAATTAAAGCCTGATCTTATGGAGGTGTTTTTCTCAATTAAGATTCCTTTTTCTGATGACTCTAGCTTGTGCCAAGCACTTGCACTTGTGGACAGATGGCTCAGTGATTAATAGCACCAACTGCTTTCCCAGAGGAGTTAGGTTCAATTCCTAGCACCCACATGACAGCTAACAGCCATCTGGAATTTCAGCTCCAGAAGATAATGATGCCATCTTCTGGCCTCTCTGGGAACTGCATGCACATACACAGACATGCTGACAAAAGTCTCATATCAATTAAAAAAAAAAAGAGAGAGAACGAGCCACATCCCCTTCAATTTTTACTTTGTCTAAGAATGTTCCTTAGGCAAAGAAAGTTCACAGGTTTTTCCTGAGGCAAATAATTTTTAAAATGGGAAGATTTTATTTAATTTATAGGACTATACATAAAACTAAATTATGACATAGCCATAATCTAGGACAGTATATAATAGCCTGAAGGGGCAAGGCACATTTTAAATACTGATACACAAGCATAGCAGAGTCATCTTATCAAATGAAGTAAGTCATTTACTGCACCCCTTCATTGCTTTGCTGGCTGACAGATTAACTCATTCCTCACCGTGTCGCGCAGACGGGCCTCAGCCTCTGAGACTGCAGCTGAGCACCATCACGCCTAGCTCACCCCCACCCCCACCCCACCAGTGCCGGGATCAAAGTGTGCCAGGAAAGTGCTCGGAGCTGTACAGAGGTCTAAGACTCTGCCACGTCTTCCTGTCTCCCTTCCTAAGAGCCCGTGTGCGGCTTACAAATGTGTATCCAGCAGCTCCGAGGGAAGGAGAGGTGTTGTCAGTGCGTAGCTAGATTGACTTTTGTTTTTATTTCCAGAACTTGTTTTTTTAAAAAGTACACGTTGAGTAGATTTTTTTTTTTGAGGCTGTCCTTGAACTTGCTATGGAGCTGTTCTAACCTCAAATTTCTGATCCTCCTGTGTGCACCCCTTGAACATAGTGGACAGTCAGTTCTGATATTCTGTCTGTATCTAACAGGCTGCTGGCTGCCTGTCTGTGGACCAGTGAGTGTTAGGGTGTGTGTTTACGTGTTTGTCGCTCTGACATGGCAAGGGAGTGAGATTGCTTGTGGTTCTTTTGCAGTGTTGGGGTTGGTCTTGTCTTACTCTGCTGGCTCCTTGTTTGCTTTCTCCTTCGTGTCCAAATGGCATGTTAACTAATCTTTTTCTGTCTGGGCCTCATGCCGAGGGCTGTCTGGCAAGAGTCTGTGGTCATTCTGCTCCAAGTGACTTGGTGGCCATGGGTTTGCGTAGATGCATGTCCTGAGATGCATTCTCCAAATGCTCAGTGCAGATGTGTTTCTTGTCAAACCATAACCAGGAGCCATTTGTAATCAACATACTTTTTGACCATCTCTCTCAGTTCTCAGAGGATCATCTTTCTTGTCTTCATTGAGAACCAAATGACTGTTGGAAATTTAAACTACCCCGTGTCTCATGAAACTTGATCTGAAACATAGTTTGCTATATTTTAACTTTCACATGTATCTACATGCAGCACATATGTGGACATGAGATTGGCTCTCTCCTTCCACTCTGTGGGCCCCGGGGATTGAGCTCAGATCTCCAGGCTTGACTGCAAGCACCTTCTCCTGATAACCGTCATGTTCCTCCCACACACTATGTTTTAAATTTTATTTTATAGAAGTTTTAGTAGGTAAAGCGACCCTTAAAAGCTGGGTATTAGCATTGTTGAGGATTTAGTTTCCCCACTTCTGCATAGAAGCAAGTACATGACTGTGGTAGTTTGAACGAGAATACACCCTTCAGCTCATCTGTGTGCATGCTGGGTCACAGGTGGTGGAGCTGTTTGGGAAGGACTGGGAGGCGTGTGACCTGGGCGGGCTCTGAGGACTGGGGGTGTGTGTCTGGGGTGGGCTCTGAGGTTCTGAAAGAATGGAAATCTCTTAGCTCTTGCTCCAGCATGTCTGCCCGCTTCCACCGTGATGGCGATGGACTAACCTCTAAAACTGTAAGCAGCCCCCCAGTTAAATGTTCTTTTCTAAGAGTCTCCTTGGCCATGGTGTCTCTTTACAGCAATAGACCAGTGAACTAGGAAATGATCCAATCCACATTCTAAGCCAGGCAGTGATGGCGCACGTCTTTAATCCCAGCACTCGGGAGGCAGAGGCAGGAGGATCTCTGTGAGTTCGAAGCCAGCCTGGTCTACGGAGTGAAGAAAGGATTAGAGCAGAGACAAGAAGCGCACAATAGGTTGGTGGCAGTGTCTCTCCCTCGGCGCTCTGGTCCTGCACAGCAGCCCAGGGCAGCTGTGAGCACCTGCTGCAATGCCCTGCCCTGTGCACCAGCCTGGCCAGCAGTGTGAGTGATTTCACTGTGGGATGCTTTCACACTCTTCTCTCAGCAGAGACTTGAGTTCAAGGTCACATGAGCACCGAGCACTTTCTCTGGGCCAGAAGTGGGTGAGGAACTTGGCAGGTGGTTCACAAGGAAACCGCCTAAGAGCTCACTGTAGATAAACCACCTAAGAGCTCACTGTAGATAACTGCCTAAGAGCTCACTTTGATAAACCGCCTAAGAGTTCAGCTGTCACTTGGTGGGTAGATGCCTGTTTAGCTATAGGTTCAGTTGTTGATGCCTTCAGAAGAGTTACTTGTGGGCGGTTACTGACAGTGACTCTCCAGGTATGACATTATCAGTGTAACGGCAGCATCTTTGACTGGCATCTGAAGGTGACTGGGGGCACAGGGTGTGGGATCTCTGTGATCGTGCTGGTCTGCTCCTAAGCTTCCTGAGCCCTTGTCAGCAAGCTCCCCAAGTGAGCCCAGATGTGCCCCGAATTCTGCCGTCAGTCCTCTCCCTATTTGGCTCATCACTTGCTCAGATCCCCCACCTTCTCACTTACCTGAGCACCTGGTGTCGGCAGCTGTGAACATGACCTCAGCTGTTACTGCTCAGAGTTGGTACTTCATCTTTGGAGCGGAGGGGTTAACCACTCCCGTGTCTCTGTGAGGGCCGAGGGAGAGCATCCACCCACAGGAGTGCCAGCAAGTGGGTGGCTCACTGCGCTGCCATGCTCTGGGGGTGGTTAGTGTGGGCCCACTTCTGGGACAAACCAAGAACCCTGTGTCCTGCTCGGGTCCCCTTCCTCTACCCCCTCCTGCAGCCAATGGCGTCAATGCATCCCAGTATGCCTCTTCCTGTGGATCCTTGCTTCGACTTTAGTGTCTTTTCTTCTTCCTTGTAGCTGCTTGTAGGGTCTCAGGCTTTGTCTGTGTTCTCTGTCCCCACCCCTCAGATATCCCTGCATGGCAGGCTAGGTTTCACTACAGTGTTTATGTATGGAAATTGAAAATTGAATTTCATGTATTAAAAAATGTCATCTTTTGATTTCCTTCAGTCCTTTAAAAAGCTAACGACAGTTTTTAGCCCGTGGACCATGCAAATACAGGAGTTTGGCTGGTGGGGTATCCTTATCCCTTCGGAGCCAAGGTGAAGGTCAAGCTCATCAGGCCGGCTCTTGGGGTGTCTGGGGACCTTCCTGGCTCACCCCCAGCCTGGCCTTCGACTGTATCCTCCTTCTCATCTCAGGGAACTTGTGTTTTAAACAAAACATCTAAATTTTAAAAAATTAATGTGTGTGTGTCAGGTGCCTGTGCTATGTGCGCTTACGTTCACAGTGTGAACGCAGCACCCACAGAGGAAGGCACTGGGTCCTCTGGAGCTGGAGTTACAGGTAGTCACCTGACGTAGATGCTGGGAACTGAACCTGGGTCCTCTGCAAGAACAGGGCAGGCTCTTCACCCCTGAGCCGTCTCTCCAGGCCCGTGAGTGTGTGTTTTAACTCCTGCCTTTGAAGGAACCACTGTGCGTGTGGAGCCTTCCGGGCCTCCTCTGTGAGCACGAGGACCTCCATGCCACCTGCCTCTTTCTACCATTCTCTCTGAGCTGCTGTCCTTCTCCCCAGTCACACTGATGTGATCTGCCTCCCTCCCCTCCGGCTGTTCCCTGGGCCTCCTCTGGTCCTCCTGAAGTTCTGTCTCAGGATGGGGTGCTGACCTGCACTGCTGAGGTTCAGACCTTAGTCTGACAACTAACTTAATATTCTTGTTAGTCCCTCAGTTTCTTCTCTGAAGAGCAAAGGACTCGTTGCCTCCCATCACTGTTGGCTCCTCACCCTGTCCTCTCTCCCTGGTCCCTTCCACAGATGCTTGACTACCCATCTGCTGTAGCACTAGTAATAATCAGTGCATCTCTCGTGCACCCTTGTGCACAGTGCACGGGAGGCACGCTATCCATGTTTGCTCAATGAATGGTGAGAAAAGGCAGAAGCTTAGCCTGGCCACACGTGCAGGTGGATTCCAAACCCCGAACCCTGAACATTTCATGAGGTAAATGCAACCGAGGAAAAGGAAATGAATAGCTTGTTAAAATGAAAACGTGTTGGGAAACGTCCATTACCTCAGAGTCTCTCATCTGTTATTGTTGGGCTTGTATCTAAGGTGAGGGCAATGCCGGCAGTGCACACAGCTTGTTGCAAAGAGGGGGCCGCTTGTTTGTCCCGGTGGCCTGGCTAACTTAGCCCCGAAATAACAACACAGAAATTGTATTAATTAGATCACTGCTTGGCCCATTAGCTCTAGTTTCTTATTGGCTAATTATTACATCTTAATTTAACACATTTCTATTAATGTGTGTATTGCCACGTGGCAGTGGCTTACCTGGTAAAATTGAGCACATCTATCTCTGGTGGCAGATCCATGGCATCCCCCCCCCCTCTGCTTTCTTCCTCCCAGAATTCAGTTCTGTCTTCTCCACCTACCTAAGTTCTGCCCTATCAGGCCAAGGCAGTTTCTTTATTCATTAACCAATACAAGAAACACATAGACAGAAGGACCTCCTATACCATCCCCTGGTCCTTGCCCCTGCTGATCCCTAATCTTGCTGATGCCTTGTTTCTGTTCAGTGCCTTCTTACCCTGGGGCATGGGTGCCCATGCCTGTGTTGCCTGCGAGCACAGTCCCTGTTGGAGAGACTGTCATGGAGTCATGCGTCATCAGAGAAGGTTGCCTGCTGCAGAGCTCAGGTTCAGAGAGAGGAACTGGAGGTGTATCACGGCATCTGGTGTCTCGGGGCTATTGGGTGCCTGTATGAGAGTACCACCCTCTGTGCGGAAGCCATCTTGACTGCAGCTTCCTTTTCCCCTTCAGCCCATGGCCCCAGCTCACTCAGTAGGCACGGGCCATCCAGAGCTGTTAGATGCCAGCAGCAGCTTCCTTTTAACCTGACCAAGCTTCCTCTTGTGAGAATTATTATTCTTTCCACCATCTTGGCAGTGGGAGATTTAGGCTGAGCCTGTAACTGAGCTCGGAGGCTGCAGCCATCAGCTTATAGCAGGATTATGTGTTGACGGTGTGTTTGTGTCCACTGGGGTGTGAACGTCCTCAAGGAAGAAATGTCCTGCTTGGTCAGAGTTCTTTGGGTCTTTGCAAGACGAACATGTATGTTAAAACTGTGTAAGCCTCAATCCTGACATTTGTGTATGTGTGTGAAAAATATATTTCACACAAACACGGTAAGAATCGTTCAACCTTTTGCAAGTGAATTAGGAAGTGTGTGGAGACAGGGCAGATGTCTGAAGGGGAAAAGCCACAGATATTATTACTTTCAGGGCAGATGACATATCTTCCTGTGACTAAACATTAAGAAGCCATTTCTTTTTGAAGCTGACTCCCTGAACAAATAATTTGAAATGCAGCTTGATGTTGGAGATTTTTAATTTAAAACGACTGTCACTGGCCCACTAGACTGGTAAATTATGTAAACAAAAAGCTTTGTTTATAGTCTACTACCTCTTCAGTCAGAATAAATATAGAATTTAAAACTCTTAACGGTGTTGTTGGAATGTTAAGCAAAAGTGCGCCTCCATCTTGTTGTGAGCCTCCAGCTCAGAGTGCGCCTCCAGCTCCAGGTGCCTCCAGCTTGGGGTGAGTTTCCAGCTCGAGGTGAGCCTCCAGCTTGGGGTGCTTGCAGATGGACTAGAAGCAGCTTCTCCAGAGGCAGAATTTAAAATTGTTCTTTTCTAAGGAGGCTGAGTCGTGGTGGAGCTGATGCGAGTCAAGGTCAGGTGTGAGATCCACACTCTCCAGCTGGAGTTCCCCAGGCTCTGGAAGATGCCCCTTGTCCAGTTTTTCATTTACACAGTAATTAGTGCTATTTTATAGGGTTATCACAGATGTAATTAAGACCCCTAATTAAATGACCTTGAAATATAGAGGAGGTCACAGACCCCTTCAAATCTGGACTAGAGTTCAGGGTCGGGTTCGGGTCAGTGGGATTTGCAGCTTGCAAAGGGCTGGGCACACATGAATGCAGCTCTCACTGTCTTTGGAGGTGGAGGGGACCACGTGGCAAAGGCTGGAGAAACTTGGAAGATATTGACGGAGAGACTTTGGAGACAGCAGAGCCCAGGTTAACACTTCCCTACATTGAGCCTTTCACTATTAATTATCTCTTTGATTGGCATATAGGGGAGGTTGGCCGAACCTAGCTTATTGGAAGTGTTTGGGGCTGGCCTCTGACCCTAAACTAAACCCCAGTTAGAGTGGAAACTTACAGGAGGTCTTTAACTGGTAGTCAGCAAGCATGTGGGACCTGAGTCCTCTGCAGAGCTGCCCTTTGCTAAGAGAGAGGGTTAGAGTGGTCTCCCCTGCACCTAGCCTCTGGCTTCAGGACCCTCTGAGAGGATGCCCCAGGCATGCATAGCCAACTGCATGACCAGAGAGCAGGGGTCCCAGAGCTGGGCATTCTTGCACTCTTGGTAACAAGCTGTCATGTGACCTTACTTCCTCTCGGGTCACTGTCTCTCTGGTTCTGTGCACTGCTGCTTCCAGACTGAGGGATTTCTCTCCTCGTCACAGATGGACACTGAAGAAGCTTGTGTTCCACAGAGATGGCAGCAGACATTCCCACCTGGGCCACTGTGACCCGACTGTGTGACTCCACCAGCAAGGGTCTGCTCTGGCTTCCCCTACTCTCTCCGTGTGACGGTTTAGTCTGCTCTCCATCTCTTGGAATGCTTTTCACCCAACCTCACCGCGTGGATATTGGCTCTGGGTTCCCAGCCGCCATGCTGTGAGTGTCCTGGTTCTGTAGGGAGGCAATGGTAGATTTGGCTCTCGGTTCCCAGCCGCCATGCTTGAGTTTCTAGCCGTCACTACTCTGTCGAAATTCTAGGGGCGAGGATTGGCCCAGGTGAGAGTGCAGATGGCTGCCATAGAGACACGGATGGAGGGGGCCCTGGGAAGGCACGCCCCTGCTGGGTGGAGTTGGTTAATGGCTCCAGGCCTTTGCCTCATGCATCTTCTCTTCTCATCGCTGACACAGTACCCAACGGAAGTAACTTAAGGGTGGAATGATTAATTTTAGAAACTTTTATTAGGAAGGTTTGCTTTAGAAACTCTTTTATTAGGAAGGTTTGCTTTAGAAACTCTTTTATTAGGAAGGTTTGCTTTATGTATGGTAATTGCATGTATGTAATGTATCTTGATCATGTCCACCCCAGCTCCCCCTCCTACTCCTGGATCCCCCAAAACCCTCCTGTTACCTTACATCTTTTCTTGTTTTGTATAAAACATGAGTTCGGTTAGTGCTGCCTGCCTGGCCCCTTCTGGGGCCATGAGCTCTATGTGCTTTTGACCGGGTTTCCAGTACCAGGCAAGAATTTCCTCATGTGGCATTGGCCACACATCTGACCAGAGGTGCTTGGTCAGCCTGGCCCCCGCTCTCTCCGTCTTTGAGTTTGGATTGTTAGATTTCATGTGTAAGTGAGATCTTGTGGGTGTTTTTTTTCTTTATTGAATATGGCACTTTTCTCTTTAGCACAGGTTGGCCTTCAGCTCTTGACCCCCTGCTTCAGCATGCCCCATCTGGGGTTTGTGAGTGTGCCACCACGTCCAGCCTCCTGCGGTTGTATTTCATGTCATTCAGAGTCACAGCTTCCGCCCTGTCCTTTGTTGACTGGCATTCTGTCACACGCCTCGGCCACACTCTGGGCTCGTGTTCTCTGAAGGGCCCAGGCTGTTGCCGTGCCTCAGGGTCACAGATGCTCCGTGAGGAGTGGTGACCACACTCACTGTTGCCTTTCTGTGTGTGAGCCTGGGAGGTCCATGTCTTTTGTGCCCCTTAGCATGTGGGTGTGGCTCGTTTGGAGAAGGTTTCATTGGTATACAGCCTGTCTGTTTCACCGTCACTCACAGACGCTCTCACGTCACTTTCGCTGTGATGTCTTCTTGCTAGTTTCACAGATGTTTCTCTTCTCTGTGTGTTATCACAGACAGACAAGCCCCTGGCGGCCAGGTGCTGTAGCCCTGTTGCTGTTTGCCTGGCAGTGTCTGTGACACAGACAAAATAGTGTGTATTTACAACAGAGGCAATATGCTTGTCCTGTCCCACAGAACCGATCTAGCAAGATAGTTAGTTAAAAAGAGTAGTTTTTAGATTTATTTTTAATATTTTATAAAAATTAGGTGTGTGTTTGTGTGTAGGGGTGTGTGTGTGTAGTTATGTGTGTGGGAGTGTGCGGATGCCTGCAGAGGCCACTGGGTCCCCCGAAGTTGAAATTAAAAGCCATTGTGAGCTGCCTAGTGTAGGTGCTAGGAACTGAACTTGTAATCTTTGCAAGAACAGTGTGTGCTCTTAACCACTGAGCCGTCTCTCCAGCAGCCAAATATGATTGCTGTTAACCAAAGCAGAGCTATAGCTTGTGGCCCCAAAGTGGCCTGTTTGAAGAATAAAGTTTTATTGGTACACAACCTGTCTGTTTCAGCAACACTCAAAGCTGCTCTCAAGTTAATTTGACTGGGCTATGGTTGCTATAGAGACTGAGAAGCTGGGTATTGTCCTGTATTTACTGTTTAGCCTGCCACTGGAGACGCACCTGTTCTACCTTGGACCCAAGGGGTGTTTAGAAGTGGAAATGCTGTTTTGTTTTTGTCTTAAAATTACCTTTTGTAGCACTGGGGTGAAGCTTCCACAGCTGAGCTATGTCCCCAGCCCCAGATTTCCAAGCTTAGTAAACACTGACTAGCTTGGATGGTTCTGGTTTCACCGGACGACTTTCTCTGAAAGCTCATGAAATAATTATTCTGTTATAACTGATGATAATTTATAACCAGATTTGATGAGAGAACGTGCCTAGAGTAGACTGGGTGATTGGTGTCCAATTTTTTAAAAATTAAAGGCCATTAAAATTCATTGCGCATTAATGTATTTATGCTGGGCAGACAGCTAACGAGGCAGAAATGACAAACGCGGCGTCACATGCCGGTGGCTCTGTGTGCACTGTGGACAGTTACGTTATTTTGCCCGGCGTTACCTTGGCTAGATGTCTTTACAATAATTGTGAATTTTAATTAATTTTCACGTTAAAATATCAATAAGGTTGAGCAATCATCGTGAGAAGCCTCATGCTTCCTGTGTGTAATTGCTGAGTTCGGCGTGCTAAAGTAATCATTTATTTACTTAGTCTGTTTCTCCATCGGAGTTTAAGCAGTTAGGCATGGGGGCGTCGATCCACCCTGTTGGGGTAGCCGTTTAAATGCTCATCTCTCACATGTGCTCACCCCCTCTTTTCCTCCCCTTACAGGCTTGTGGAGGAAAGCAAACTGGTCCCGCTCATTTTCGAAGTGATTCTGGTAAGAATGCAAGTCTCTTTTTTGGAATTCAAGTGAACATTTCAAGTTTTAAAGTTTTGGGGTGAACTGTATGGTTGCGTCTCTAGCCCAGACACTGTGCCCACAGAGTGTATGTCCTGTCTTGACCTCATCAGACCTCTGCTATCTGTCCTGCAGAGGACGTCACACTTGGAAGTGAGAGTAGCTGGAGTCCCTGGCTCTGCCCTTTGAGAGCCGTTTGCCTTTTATTTCTGTTGTCCCTCCCTCCCCCTTCCTCCCTCCCTCTCTTTGACTAGAGACTTTCTGTGTAGCCAGCATGGCTTCGCTCTTGTTCCCCTCCTGCCTCAGCCTACTGAGTGCTGGGTTTAGGTGTGTTCCACGCTGCCCGGCCGATACCTACTTTCTAGCACAAAACACTGCCTGGTCTGAGGTTGGCTTGCGGAGGAGCATGATTCCTGCTGTGCTTGTGTGTGGGCCTTCAGCATGAGCGTCACTGGGCTTCAGATCAACCGTCATGTGGTTGTCTAGCTCAGAACTCAGAATAGCTTCCTTTCCCCAACAAAGGGCATGCACCTTAAATGAACACTACCCATCCGATCAAATCTTTGCTCTGTAGTTCTTGTGAGGGGAGAATGAGATGGAACCCAACCTTGTCTTTTTTTGCCTGTGAAGAACCGCTTCTCAGACCCTACTGATCTGAGAATTGGGCTGGAAAGAGAGCAGGAGTGTCGCCAGCCAAGAGAAGTTCCCCTTTTTACCAATACCCTAACCTGTAAAGCTCAGAGATGGTGTTAGACATGGTGAGGGTGTGAGCTCCCCTCATTCATTTCAGAATCCTGGCAAACTGTGTGACTGTGGGAAAAGCAAAGGCAAATGACTCCCCCCACCCCACTTCTGAGCCTCAGGTCCACGCTTTGGTCAGGGACTGGTTGTGTTTTCCTGAAGGTGTCTGTAGTGTTCAAGTAAAAGACCACGCACTAGGTTATGTACAAAGAACTGATGGCCACTTCTCAGGGTTCTGAAGGCTGGGTAGTTCCAGGCTAAGGACCGACCTTGCTGTACCCTTCTGTGTGCCTTGCTCACAGGGCAGAGGGTGGGAAGGCTTTGTGGCACCCCCTAGTGAGATGGAACACTGAGGATGCTCCCCTCCTCCCCACCTCCTGGTACCATCACTGACATCACTTGCATTTGCACTGGGTGTGAGTGGAGGTGGGGGTAGGCGTGTTATCAAGCACAGATGGGGACAGATGTCAAGAGTTGTATGTAAGTGCCACAGACAAGGTTGGAGGAATTGCTCAGAAAGCTAGAAGAGGGGTCTAGAGGCAGCATCAGAAGGAAGAAGAGAAAGGGAGATTGTACTAAGGAGGCCGCTTGTTGGCTCCCGGCTGCTCAGCCCTGAAATAATCACACAAAAGCCATATTATTTAAATCGCTGCTTGGCCCATTAGCTCTAGATTCTTATTGGCCAACTCTTACACATTAATTTAACCCATCTCCATTAATCTGTGCATCACCATGAGGTAGTGGCTTACCAGCAAAGTTTCAGTGTGTCTGCCTCTACTGGCATGGCGCCAGCGGCTCTATGGCTTCTCTCTGACTCCTCCTTCCTGCTCCCAGCATTCAGTTTAGTTTTCCCCGCCTAACTGTGTTCTGCCCTATCAACAGGCCTAAAGCAGTTTCTTTATTCACCACTGGTATTCACAGCATGCAGAGGGGAATCCCACATCAGGAGAGGAAGATTTGCCTTCTAGAGCGCCAAGTGGGATTGCTGGGGGCTGCCTTGCCCTCCTGTATCTCTTGTGAAGCTGATCTTGGTGATCAGCTTGGTAGGGTTGTAGCCAGTGAAGCCCGCCTGAGTGTGTCTTTGAGGGTGTTTCCAGAGACAATTAGGTCACAGCGGCTGTGACACATGCACAGCTTCATCCATTGATGGGTTAAAAACTTGGAACTGTGGGAATTTTTATTGCATCCAGGCCCTTAGTCTGTGTCCTGCCAACCATGGTGGGGGCTTCTCTATCAGGCTCTCCCTAGAGACAAAAGCTCTGAAACTGAACAGGACAAGCTTTGTCCTTCGAGTCTGTTTCCGAGGTCACCGGTCGGCTCTGCTCCATCTTCAGAGGCAGAGGTGGCTCTTGGAATTGTCAGACTTGAGTCCCTTGCTCTGGAGGAGAGCAGATATGGAAAACTGCTGAGCTGAGTCATAAGGGTGGGCACAGGGTAAGAGGGGACGCTGTCCCAGAATCACCTTTGGAGGGTGAAGAGAGCGACACAGAGCTCCAGAGCTGACAGGCCTGGGAGACACTGACGAGGTGGTTCTGCCTGCCATGGGAGGGCAGCACGGTCAGACTCACCAGCCAGCATGGTGGAGATCACACGGCTGCAGACTGTGGGATGTCTCTCGGCATGGCAGCTGCACTCTCCAGTGCGGGGGAGTCTTGACCAGAAGAGTGTGAGAGTCTCAGTTGTACATGCAAGATGAGTTCTGCATCTAAGCGGGGGCCATGGAAAGCAAAATGCCCATGACTTTAAAACTATTTTTTTTCCCTTGAGGATATCACACATGTACACAACTTACTTTGACCATATTCACCCCTAACTGCCCCTATATTCACCTCCCAATCCCCACTCCTTTCCAACTTTTTGTCCTTTTTGTTTTTGAGAACCTACCGGGTCCATATGCTCGTGGTTGTGTGACCATCCCCTGGGGCACAGTCAGCTTCCATTCTTAAAAATGACACTTCTGCCCGTGGTGGTGGTGGGCGCCTTTAATCCCAGCACTCGGGAGGCAGAGGCAGGCAGATCTCTGTGAGTTTGAGACCAGACTGGTCTACATGAGCTAGTTCCGGGACAGACTCCAAAGCTACAGAGAAACCTTGAATCAAAAACAAAAAAAAACAAAAAAATTCACACTTCTCCTTCTGGCAGCTAGCAGCTGTCGATAGCTGTTTTTTGTTCATGCCGGGAGGCCGACTAGTTTAATTGTGTGCAGGCAGCCAAGGTTGCTGGAGTTCGTGAGCACAATGGTTTTGTCTTGTTCAGTCTCTTAAGTCCCTTCTCCATCATCGTCTCTGAGGCTTGGAAGCAGGGGTGTGATAGACATGTCCCATTTGTGACTGAGTGCGCCAGGGATATGACCAGTTATGGGCTTCTGCTTTAACCACTGTCCACGGCACAAAGGAACTTCTCTGATGAGAGCTATAGTAACCCATGGGTAGAGAGAAGAATCTAAAGGGCCCGTTACGACTGTGTCCAGTTGGCAGGGTGACAGGTGATGTAACTGCCCATTTTCCATTATCCCCACGTCTCAAATCCAGACAGGAAGTTCCTTCTGGTGGGTGATGGGGGGTGCACCGTCAGGACCAGCAGCAGAGAGTGTTTAATTTCTGTCATAGCACTCTTTTAAGCCTTGCTGTCCCGGCGGCTTTGTCACAGGGAAAGAAGGTGATGTCCACTCCTCAGTCCTGCATCCTGCGAAATTGCTAGCACAGTGCTCCGAATCCACGAGGATCTTCTGTGTTTAGTTTCTTGTTGGATGGCGTTTGTAATTTATTTATTTATTTGTTGTGTGTGTGACCACATGCCGCAGTGTGTGTGTGGAGGTCGGGGCACACTTTCGGGCGTTGGTTTATCCTTCCATCAGGCTGTTTCTGGGGTGCAAACTGCGGTCACGGGGCTCAGCAGCAGGCATCACCATGCACTGAGCCATCCTGCTGACCCAGGGTCTTATTTTATAGGGGTTGAGAGTAAAAGTGAGGTTGGGCTGACGTCCTGGAAGGACAGTGTCTGTTCCTACTCTTTCTGCCTTCAGCCAAGTAATCTGTGCTGCTCTCCGAGGCAGACATTTAATCAGTGCCAAGTCTGTAGCTGTCACCCTGTGGACACAGCCTGTCCTCTGGGGATTTCACTCCCCCTCTGTCCCCATCCCACAAAACACACATTCTTACCTTGACGTTCCTGAACTGAGGCCAACTTTCCAAACGTGTGGCCCTTCATCATTGCTTTCAGCCAAGTGACCTGGGCGTCATGGCCGTGACCAATTTATTTCATTTTATCTTCCTTTACATAAGTGCCCGGGAGCGATGTGTTATAGAAGTCTCTATCTTCACAAGCTGAAGAGAGCAGTAAAAAGAGTTCTGAGCTAAACTGTGATAGTTTTCTCTCTGAGTGTCTGATAAAATATGTGTGCATGTTAGGACTGACTGGTCCCTGGAGTCAAGGACATCTGAGTCTGAGGACCTCTGTGACACTGGCATGTGTGGGGCGTGTGTGGGGCCGTGTGTCGGGCAGCCTCTGTCAGTGGTCGGATCCAAATGACTTCCAGTGAGAAGATGGGGAGGGACCCACTGCAAGTGACTTTACCCATCCACAAGACAGCAGCAAGCCCTTGATTCACAGTGGGGCAGCCATGGTGGCCTCTGGGTGACCTCTTCCACAGCTGTTGTGATTAACATAGTTAAAACCTGCTTAAGGGCTTTGCACCTTGTAACTTTGTTTCTCTTTCCCAGAGTTCCTTGTGCCCACAGTGCAGGGTTTCTTAATGTCCTTCCCTAAGCACTTCCTGGAGGGGTTTCCTGAGCAAGGGTTCCCTGGCAGTTTGGAGCCAAGGGGTACCACAAAGTCACACCACACAACAAACCTCACACAAGAGGTTTCTTGGGGAGAGGCACAGAATGGTGACTGCCTATGAGTGGGAACAGAGACGGCAGGAGCTTGGGAAGAAGGGCAGGCTTTTATAGTCTTAGGAACATGGGCAGTGAGCTAGTAGAAGTGTACTGCATGGCTGGAAGTGTTGCTGGGCATGAACCCCAAGTCACGGGGTGGGGACCGGCCAGGGTAGGGTGATCTGCATGGGCCTGTAGGCCAGGGGCAGGGTGATCTCCATGGGCTTGTAGGCCAAGGGCAGTGTGATCTCCACGGGCTGTTACCCTACATGCCCCCCTCTGGTGGGCAGGAGTTGCTGGCTGCTTCTCTGCTGCAGTGGCAGCTGGTGAAGGAAACAGGGTTTTGAATCTGTTGTTCTGTGTGGACTGGCCCTGGTGGACTTGCCTTGAGGAAAGCAGGAAATCTGGATTTGTGTGGAAGAGCAGGGCCTAGCAAATTAAAAGCAATTCTTATTTTGGGGAAAACCATCCAAGCTACCTCTGACTGCTGCTGCTGGCTGAGGAGGTACAGTCCTCCTTCCTCTGCAGGGCTGGTATGAATCCTAGAAAAAACCTGTCAGATAAGGGAGGGTGTAGGAGGGAGTAGGGAGGGTGGGAAATAGGAAAGGGGGAAGGGAGGACACTCTATAAGTGCTTCACCAGGCAGGACCTGTTGAGGCTGGGCTGCGTCTTGGCAGAATCCTGGACCACTAGGGATATGGCTCTGGGCCTGCCAGTGTAACTACTTATGTTACCAGTATGAGAAGACTCATCTTAATTGTGGACCCCCGGACTAGACTAGAAGCATGGTTTGCTTCTCCCTTGGGTATCATGTGACCCCTGGCATCCTGGCTTGAGGTTTTTGTGTCAAGGTGTTCACTGCACCAGCAGAAAGAGACACCAAACAGAGAGCTGAGTGGTGGGTGTGGGCCATGCTGAGATACAGGTGTGCTTGGAGTGACAGCTACTGGGGCCACCGGACAGGCCTTTCTCCTGCGTTCGCTTCTCCCTGGTCTTGCAAAGATACCCCACAAACTCACATGGCAGCCTTTGCTTGGGTAGAGCGGTCTATGTGCAGGTCACTTGCCTAAGGTCTGGGACTCTTGGAACAGCTTTAGGCCATTGCTGGAAAGCAATAACCAGGGTCCCCGTCACTGGAGGATGCAGACAGTGCTAGCTGTAGGCGTCCATTAGTGGGGCTGGTGGGGTCAGTCATGGGGTCTGTGGGAAGGCAGCATGGCAGACAGCTGGTCTCAGGTCTGCCCGAAGGTCCCAGGAAAGAGCAACAGAGAAAGCAGGGTGCCTCAGTCTTGAGCTTCAGCTGCAGGCCCCCTATACACAGAATGCCACACCACAGAAAAGGTGGGCCAGGGAGCTGCTTACGAAAGTTTGCCTCCTGCTGGTGGGTGCTCCTGCCCTGGCAGGTCCTACCCATGGACACTCCTCCCCTCACCCGTGTACCCGAGTACATGTGTTGGTACCTAGTAGGGCACTGGGTGACCTTGTTTTTTCACTGTCTGCCTTAGTCCCCAAGACAGGGCCTCTCGATGAGTCTGGAGCTGGGCCGGCAGCCACAAGACAGTCTCCCACCATCTCTACCCCCACAGGTTTCAGGTATGCGTAGCTGCACTTCACATCTTATGTGGTTCTGAGGCTTTGAACTTGGATCCTCAGGCTTAGGCAGCCCTGCATGTTTACTGTCAGCACCAAGCAGCCGTGCTGGGCGGTAGCAGAAGACTAGCCTGCATCACTGCATGAGGCTGCACTGGTTCTCATGGACCCTGCTTTCTGGGCCCACATCTCTAAGGCTCTGGATGTGACTGTAAACACGGCTTCCCAAAGGATGTGAGCCAGCACCTGGCTGGCTTTTGAGCATAGAGTTGTTGGGAGAACAGGATGGAGGATGTTCTTTTTCTACTTTCTCTCTTTGCAAAGCATTATAAGTTGCACTAAAATGTTTTAAATGTGAATTTGGATGTAGCCGCCTTTGAACGTTGCTGTAACTCTAATCTCTCATTTTATTTCTGTGGTTTATGTTGTGGCTACTTCAATAAATCATTTTAATGCCAAGCGATATAGGCAAACTCTATTTTATTGGAAGAAAAATCTTTATTCATGGCAGATTTTCCAATATGTGCCAAAATACTGCTGTCGTGATATTTTATGCTCCTATTTCAAAACAAACAGTTGCAAAGCAATTTCAGTGGCAAATGCAAACAATAAAACTGTGATTAGCAGAGCGCGAGCTGGCGGTCAGGTTGTTCCAACAGTTTTCGGTGCCGCAGGGGCTACGAGCGTAGTAAATCTCTTGAGTCAGCCCTGTCTTCAGGAAGGCATTTCTTTAGGACCTCTGGTACCTAAAGTCTTTCATCCCTGAGACGTTAAGGTCTCAGCCCCACCATGTTTAAGGAATATTTTGAGTCCTGCACGTTCATCAGACTTTTACTCTGTATCTCTTGGCTCCAGTTGTCCCTGTTCAAGTGAATTGTTTCTTGGGATTTAATGGGCTCCTTAGAACATTAGGAATCCAGATGTTTGTGTGTTGTGCTTTTGACAGGAGTCCCCTATGCAGATGTGCAGAAATTTCCCAACACAAGAAGCAAGTTTGTGTGAACATTTCTGAAGTCTTAGGAATATACCTTTGGAGGGGACCTTCAAGGGGATGTCAATAGTACTTGGAGACATAGCAGGTTCATCTCATTTAAAGCCCATGTCTGTGCAGTGTCTGTAGCTTACAGAATGGGACTCCGCACAGCCCATTGCTATTGGCTGCACATAGGACTCCACCTATCACTAACGCTCTGTTTACTGACGTGTGAAAATGGGCTGGCAAGACAGCTCAGCAGGGAAAAGCATTGGCTGTGCCAGTCTGACTGTGTGAGCTTGGTCCTTGGAGCTGACATGAAAAATCCTTAGCTTGGAGTTCACACATAGCGTCAGACACGAGAGAGACCCTGCCTCAAAACAGAGTGGATGGAGGAAATTGAATGCCCACAGTTGTCCTCGGACCTGGACAGAAGTGGCACGTGTGCTCACATCTCACACATCACATGTATCATGCACATCACACACACACATAAGCAGTGAGAAATTTTAAAATAAAGTTTGAATGTGGATTTGCGCAGGTCCAGGCCACACACATCACATACAACAGTACTAAGTTTTAACTGAACTTCGGGTTTGTACAGGTCCGGGCTCCACAGTCTATAAAGTGTGTTTGAGAAATGCTTTTCTATGTCTAGGGTACAATCTACAGATACTGGCGAGGGACTGGAAGCTGGTCATGCAGCAACTGAGCATATAGCTGAGTAGTGCCGCATTGGTAGAATAAATGGGCCAAAGCAGCTAGCATTAGGAAACCGACTTCTCTGTGATCCCCAAAGCTTTTAGAGAAGACAGCCTTGAAAAGATAAAACCCTTGGATCACAGAGTTTAAAAAGCAGCGAATTTCATATGTCTTTTGCCATTCGCAGAGCACATGAATGTGGCGTGGCTTCTCCCAGCTCCAGTTTAAAAACAGCATAGTCTTGTTCCACTGCCAAGATCTGGACCTGGAGCATCCCCAAAGTCTTTGTCCCCGTTGGTGGGATTGAGAGGTGGTAGAGCCTTTAAGATGCAGGGCTTATTTGCAGGAAGTCAGATGCTGAAGGAGTAGCGACCCTGTCCTTCTCTCTCCTGTCCCATCCTCATTCCACCCAGACGCACCACAGCCTGAAGACAGTGTAGCTAAGAAACCGTGGTCCAAACCATGAGCCCCAATCAACGTTTCCTCCCATTAAGTTGATGTGTCTCCATGTGGACGTTTGCTAACAGCAATGGAAAGCTAGCAAGCAGTCAGCCATTGTTCCTGTCCCAAGTTTTAGGCTTCGCTTTGAGTTACAATGCAGTGTTCACTTTTCACCGTCTCTAAGGACTGGTTGAAAAGCAGGGGAGCAGCAGGTCAGTGATGTCATGAGCCTCTCTCTCCTGAGGACTCTTCAGCAGCGGGTCAGTGATGTCATGAGCCCCTCCTGAGGACTCTCCAGTAGCGAGTCAGTGATGTCATGAGCCTCTCCTGAGGACTCTCCAGCAGCGGGTCAGTGATGTCATGAGCCCCTCCTGAGGACTCTCCAGCAGCGGGTCAGTGATGTCATGAGCCTCTCTCTCCTGAGGACTCTCCAGCAATACAATTCTGGTAGGAATTTTATTGTATCTTTAATCACTTGGGGTTGTGTGGATATTTGACCATGTCAGGTTTTTTAAATAATGAACATAGACTATCCAGAAATCTCTGATTTCTCTTGTTTCTCATGTGCTCACTCATGCATGTGTGTGTACACATGTGTGTTCATGTGTGTACATGTTCACAGGGATGTGTGTGTATAGGACATGGTTAATTTCGGGAGACATACATCCACCTTAGTTGCTGCAGCAGGGTTCTCTGAGGAACCCAGGTCTTGCTGATCCAGGCCTGTCTAGCTCAGCAGCTTGTCTCCAAGCCTCAGCCACTGAACGTCTTCCTGTCCCTGGTTTGAAACTGTGATGTGGAAGTCTTTCCTTCCTCAGGTTTCCTTCTAAACATGTTGCTTTTTGACATTACCGAGAAGCGTGGGATTGTGTTCTTAGCTCTCCTCTGTCTTAGTTTGGTTTCTGTTGCTGTGAATGAACATGGACCGAAAGGCAACTTGGGGAAGAAAGAGTTTTTTTATTTATCTTAAAGCTCTCAGGTTACACTCCATCACTGAAGGAAGCCATGGCAGGAGCTCAGGGCAGGAGCCTGGAGGCAGGAACTGAAGCAGAAGCCTTGGGAGAATACTGCTTACTGCTGGCTTGTTCCGCCTGGCTTACTCTGCCTGCTTTCTTATACAGCCTAGGACCAGCAGCCCCACCTACAGTGGGTGGAGCTCTCCCACGGCCCTCCCACACAAATCACTAATTATGAGAGTACCACACAGGCTTGTCTACAGGCTACTCTATGGAGGCATTCCCCAGAAATGTCTAGGTTTGTGCAACATGTGGCATTTGAGTTACCGTTTGTGCTGTGATGCGTGGCATGAACCACGTGCACTTGGACGCTGTACTTTCTTGCTCCTCATAGGATTAGAATCTAGAAGTTGTGTCTTCACAAGTCCCTCATTGTGAAGCTTTTCCAGAAGAACCATCCTGGGCTAAGAAGCTTTAAATCTCCTGCCTGCTTGGAGATGCTCATGCTCGCTGTGGAGCAGAGGAGGGCTACGCTCTTGTCCCTCTGCAGCTGGCTCTGTTTGTATGCCCCTGACACGGTGCGTGGCTGCTGGCCGTCCACCTTGCTGTCCCTGGGGACGTGTGTCTAGATGGCTGTGCTACAGCACCCTGCTGGGTATGAGCATGAAACACGTGACCGACGTTTACCAGCGAGCAGCAGGGCTAAAGGCTGAGGATTGGAGGTCCCAGGAAACACAGGTCACCAGCATAGGTGGGGGAGGAAGGAGCTGACTTGCTGAAGGTGTCTCTCCAGCAGGTTTGTCATGCCTGCAAGCTGAGCTTGTAACTGTGGAGCAATGCTCTTCGTACAGATAAAAATATAAAACAAGATACCCCCTCCCCAACTGCAGAACAGTGAGATCCTGGGCATCCATCCGTTCTTATTAATCTCGCAGGGGCTCACATGGGAATATAAATGGGCCTTATTTGTGCTTGCAAATCAAATCACCATGAAAGGTTATTTCAAGAGGCAGAAGCAAAATCATAGTAAAATAATTTAGTGGAAACGGGAGCTGAGAGTGCG
Organism: Microtus ochrogaster; assembly: GCF_000317375.1. NCBI lineage: Eukaryota > Metazoa > Chordata > Mammalia > Rodentia > Cricetidae > Microtus > Microtus ochrogaster. The sequence continues at coordinate 93,378,527 of NC_022012.1, read as the reverse complement.
CTTAATGGAACATGATGGGGTTTAATTTTCTTACTATTTCCATCATTAGGGCTCCATTATCTTCCCCGAGACCTCATTTAGGCGTCCTGTCTCAGCACATCTCTTAGGTGTTTCTGGGCACACAGGAGGCTGGGGCACCATTAGGACAGAAGTCACTAATGCTGTTCTGTGCCTTTCATTTCTGCGCTTTGATGGCTGTGCCTTGTGCCTGAGTTTCCCGCCTGCTCATTCTCACCCATCTCCTGGAGACTGTATGTGTCTTCATCTAGGAGCTTTCAGAGGAGGAAGGTGCAGCTCAGGAGCCAGCCTCACTGTCGAGTGAGGCTCCCCACGCTCCGCAGACCCCTCTGGAGTCCAGTCTTAAGCACAGCACAGCAGACTTAGACTAGACCATAAGAGCACGTGCATCCACCAGCAACCATAGCGGTCCTTCCCGTTTCACAGAACTTGATAGAGCAGAATACTTAAGAACGGAAACTTTGAGTAAAATTCCAGAAAAATCTGGCCCCTTATGTGGCTTTGGCTTTTTGTAGTTGGGGAGAGGTCTCTCACTGTTCAAGCAGAGGGAAGGACCTGGTGTGTGTGTTTCTTCATATGTCACCGTCCAGAGCCCAGTGGAACAGGCAGGGCAGAAGAAGGTGCAAGAATACGTGACTGCTTCCTAATATGGCAACAGTGTGTTTCTCATTGGTCTTGAACTCCATTGATCCTCTAGGACTGGTGTGTGTGTGTGTGTGTGTGTGTGTGTGTGTGTGTGTGTGTGTGTATGTGTTATGCACCTGTGTACATGCAAAGGCCAGAGTTGATACTGGGTAGGTTTTATTGCTCCCCCCTCCCCCATTTCTTGAGACAGAGTCTCTCACTGAACCTGAGGACTGACTGCTTCTGGCCCACTGCCTGGCTAACCAGCTCCCAAGATCCACCTGCATTTGGGCCGTCCCCTCCAAGAGTTATAGGCACGCGTGCCTTTCCCAGCTTTTCAGTAGGCTCCAGGGCTTTGAATCTAGGGCCCTTTGCTTTCGCTGCGAGTGTTTTTTACCCCCTGAGCCATTTCCCAAGCTCTAGGCATTACTTTTTACTCCAAGTCAAAGTTTAGTGTGGATTCCAGAATCCTGAGCCCAGTGTGGGGGATCTGAGGTAGCTGGCCGTGTTATGTTGGGGCCTGGTGAGGTTGAGAGTCTCTCTGCTGCAACTTACCTGTGTGCTCTGCAACATACCTGTGTGCTCTGCAACATACCTGTGTGCTCTGCAACATACCTGTGTGCTCCCGACTGCAGAGCCACAGCCGGTGCAGTTCCCACAACCTCTTTCATTCCTGTGTCTGCGTCTCTGCCTGTGCAGAACTACCGCCTGCTCCTGCCTGAGAGCTTCAGGCTCACTCTAGCCCCACCTTGCCTAATCTGCAGCACTATGTACCCCATTACCCTGCAGGAATGGGAAGGCCTTAAGGAAGTCTGCTGGGACCTAAGAGCAGGGTGGAGTGGTGCGTCTCTTGATCAGCCATGGCGGCTGTCTTGACATTTCCTAGTCTAGGTCAGCCCTGGTGGCTAATTTTTCAGTAGAGGTTGGGGACGATCCCAGCTGAAATGTGACCTGAGCTGTAGAAGATAGCTGGCAGGGTGAGCTTGGATCTGAAGCCAGGTCCTTGATGGCATAGACTGTGATCTGTCTGCACCGAGTGCAGGTTTGGGCTCTCGTGTGGAGTCTGGAGGGTCTGCTGTGCACTGCTTGTTATGTGGACTGGAGAAGGCACGGTGTCTGTGCACACAGAGGGGAGAGCATGCTCGGTTCTCCCTAAAGTGGGAGAAGATTGGTGGTGCAGGTAGCTCAGGAAGATGAGCAGGATGGAGAGATGCTGAGCAGTTAGACAATGACCTCCTCTTGGAAAGAACCTGAGCCAGTTCCCAGCACCTACCCTGTGCAGCGTCAAATCACCTGTAAAGTCAGATCCAGGGGGTCTGATGCCCTCTTCTGGACTCTTCCAGCACAGTACCTGTGTGCACATAGCCACAGAGAGACACAGGTATTAAACATAACGACATCCTGAAATTTGCAGGCAAATGGATGGAGCTAGAAAATATCATATTGAGTGAGGTAACCCAGACCCAGAAAGACAATTATATGTACTCATTCACAAGTGGTTTTAAAGCCTAAAACAAAGAAAACCAGCCTACAAATCACAATCCCAGAGAACCTAGACAACAGTGAGGAACCTAAGAGAAACACACATAGGTCTAATATACGTGGGAAGTAGAAAAAGACAAGATCTCCTGAGTAAATTGGGAGCATGGGGACCATGGGAGAGAGTTGAAGGGGAGGCGAGAGGCAGGGAAGGGAGCAGAGAAAAATGTAGAGCTCAATAAAATAAAATAAGAAAAATAGCAAGCAAAGGAAACAAAAAAAAAGATAAACAGTCAAGAAGTACCCACATTCCCCTCAGATAAACAGTCAAGAAGTACCCACATTTCCCTCTGCAATGGTTTGTCTGTGTGTGGATGATGGGTGTGTTCTAAGTGTGCAGTGTTGGCATTAGAGCACAGTTTTACACGGGGCTTAGCCTGCCCACGCTCAGCATCTCTTCTGTGTCATAAAACCCTGTGACGGGAATGGTGACTCAGCAATGCCGCTCTCTCCCTCTCCCTCTCCCTCTAGCCCTGTCCATGTTTGTGTGAGGAAGTTGGAAGTTAGCACAAACCAGCAGGATTCTTAGGCGAGAGGCCACTGGTGAGTCAGGCTGCAGTGGGTGGACTGCAGGCAGGAACATTCCAGGTCTGAAGGCCATGGTGCTCCCCCGATCCTGGTTCTAAGGCCTGGGAAGTGACAGAACGGGGCTAGAACTTGTAAAGAAGTCTGTTGCCTTGAAGTGGAGAGACGCGGAGGCAGGATGTGCAGGTGTGCGTGTGTGTAATGCCCATGCATGTGTGCATGTGTACCAGTGTGTATTTGTGTACACATGGATATGTATGTGAGGCTTCTGCTCACTCTGCTGGGCTGCACAGAAGGGAGCACAGATAGGCTGGTATCCCTGTTGCACTGCTTGGATGTCTGGTGGGGGTCCCTGGGAAGGGCCTGCTGGCATTGACACTGTTCTCCAAGTCTGCCCAGGCTGTGTCATGATGACAGTTGCTGGGCACTCAGCTGGCTTCTGAGGACTTCATCTTGTATTTCACAACTTCACATTGCTCTTAGGTTGGTCTCTGTGTATCCTCAGAAGGGAGAGGGTGGAACACAAGTACACACTCATTGAAACTTGTATGTGGCTGATCCTTGCCACGGTTCACACGGAGTCATCAGGCAGGGAAATTGTTTGACTGGACCATTGTCACAAAGCCCATCAGCAATTGTAGTCCAATGGTAGTTAGCCTCGCTCAGTGGCTCCCCTGGAAATAATTTGGGAAGACCCTGATTTGGGCTTGGCATCAAAAGATGGATGGCAGAAGAGAACCGTGGAGTTCCCAAGGTGAACCACAGTGCTTTCTCCTTGCTCCTGCAGTCTGGCGTGCACTCCCAGCCGCATACCTGGATGCAGCTGCTGGCACACCTGGATGCAGTAGCCGCTGGCACACCTGGATGCAGTAGCCGCTGGCACACCTGGATGCAGTAGCCGCTGGCACACCTGAATGCAGCCACTGGCACACCAGGCAGCTGGATGTCATAACCACTGCAGGAGAATGGTTCTTTGTCTCTGATGTTGGAAGCATGCATTTCTAGCTCCCTGAATGTGTCCCCCCCCCCACTCTGCCCTAGTGACCCAGGGATGCTGACTGGGCTGTTGCTGTGTCTTCCTCTCTGGTGGCCTCCTTAGCCCTGAGATAGTAGAGCCTGCATCATGCTGAGCTCAGGGCACGGCAAAATGAAAAGGCTCAGCCCTGAAACCATATTCATAGTCTCCCAGCGCTTGGGAGGATAGAGTTGAAGATCACCCTATGACACTTCAGCTCTGTCTGAAAAAATAAAGAGACAGAGGGGAGGGGAGGGGAGACCAGGGGCAGGAGGAAAGATGTGAATCTAATTTCTCCAAAACTGTATGGAACCTGCCTGTTTGTTGTCTTGCTGCTTGTACCTGAGTGACAGAGTCAATTACTCTTTTTTGGGGGGAGGGGTGTTTCGAGACAGGGTAGCTTTGGAGTCTGTCCTGGCACTAGCTCCTGTAAACCAGGCTGGCCTCGAACTCACAGATATCCGCCTGCCCCTGCCTCCCAAGTGCTGGGATTAAAGGCGTGTGCCACCACAGCCCGGCTCAGAGTCAAATACTCTTTAACAAGACAGTCTAGCAACAAAAGCACCTGGGGCTGGGGACTATGTGGCATAGACAGGGTGTGGTGTAGTGTAGGCGTGTCTTTAAAGTGAGAGCATCTCCTAGGGACCTCTCTGCTCCCACGACTCAGGCTCCTTCTGTTTCCTACATGAGTTGGTCCTCCCAGGGGAGCCCACACCTCTCCTAGCATTACCAGTCTTCGGGATCATGGGCAGAGGGGTCGGTGACCCT
>NC_022012.1:93365061-93373461 GCF_000317375.1 Microtus ochrogaster | reverse complement strand
CCCTGTGGTGACCCTGTGGTGACGCTGTGGTGGCCCTGTGGTGACCCTGTGGTGATGCTGTGGTGACCCTGCGGTGACCCTGTGGTGACGCTGTGGCCCCCCCTAATGGCAGGGGTGGGGAGCAGTGTGGTGGTAAGAAAGCATTTTTGGCAAATGTGGTCCATCAATCAAGAGAAGTCATCAAGACATATTCTTAAAATGCTTTTCTTTAAGAAGATTTCTTAGATTTACTTGTTTTAGAACAGGCTAACTCCACAGAGCAGAGGCTGGCCCCGAACTTACCACAGTCCTCCTGTCTCCCCTTCTCCAGGGCTGGAATTACGGACGTGTGACACCAGTTGTGAGAGCAACTGTTTTCGCAGCGGCCTTGGCCACTGAGGGGATCTGGGTTTCTGGGCTGGTGCCAGCATGCAGGTCGTGTTCATGCCTGCGTAGCTACAGCATCCCCAGTCCAGTGGGGGAACTACACCTCAGCCCTGGAGTGGAGGAATTTTCCCAACATTACAAACACTTCAGCAGAAAGAACATGAGAGATGAAAATCCCCAACGAGAATGTCCGCAGGTGAAGGGGTCAGAGACCACACTTTCCTTCTCCCTCGCTCTCTGGAGCGGCTCAGGCAATGTTAGACAGATGCCAAGCAAGGCTGAGACTCAGGGGCAAGAGACTTTTCCCCATCTCTCCCACTGTGGGGGTCGCCCAGCAGTCAGCCACGGTAGGAGCTACATGGCTACCATGTCGCCTTGGGCCTCCTCCCAGACCATCTGACCCCCCCCCTGCACCCTTGCTCCCTTTTTCCTCCCTTGGCCTTTCTACATCCTGCTCCCCTGTTTCTCACATTCTTCTAGACTTGCATTTTGATTTCTGGTTTTCTCTATGCCCTGAATGGAGGAAGTTTAATCGGGCTCTTGCTGTGCTGTTAAAGCTGAGCCTCAGGTTTGGGGACATAGTGGTTAGAAATGCAAAATCACCAAAGCCGTCCCTTCCTGTCCTCCCTGCTCCTGAGATCAAAGAGCTTCTCAAGGCTGGACCAGCGCTTTGATGCGGAAGCAGGGCTAGGACAAGATGGGCATGGAGATAGGTTGAGGATGCTCAGCATGTGGCCCCGCCCACAATGTCTACTCATCCCAGAATAGATGCTGAAGAGTCGGGCGGTTCCCACTGATGTCTCAGAGCCCTGGCTCCCCACCTGGCTTGACCCAGGAAAGTAATGTGAGAATTTAGTAATGTAAGACATTAGTTTGTGAAGACTTTGTCATGATTTTATTATAATTGTGCATATATATGCACACATGTGCATGTTTGTATGGGTAAGGGTACATGTGTGTGCTTGTGAAGGCCACACGTCAATACTGAGCATTGTTCCTTAGGTGCTCTCACTGTCTTGGGGCTCACCAAGGCCTGTCTCTTCAACACTGGGTTTACAAGTGGGTGGCCCACACCCAGCATCTCTATGTGGGTTTGGGGCATTAAATTCTGTTCCTCATGTTTGTGCAACAGGCCCTTTACCCAGGGATCCATCTCCCGGCCCCTCACTGTTCTTAGGTTGTAGTAATAGGAGTGGCGGGGCTGTGTCCCCAGCACCCCGCTGCCTGCAAGCTTATGCCCGAAATAACAACACACAAACTGTATTCATTTAAACACTGCTTGGCCCTTTAGCTCTAGCCCTTACTGGCTAATTCTGATATCCTGATCAACCCATCTCTAATAATCTGTGAGCACTGGTCTTACCAGGAAGATTCTAGCCCATGACCATCCTGGGTCAGAGCCGAATCACGTCTCCGGGAGAGGGGAGCATTTTGTCTCTGCTCCAGAGAGCAGAGCTGTCGAGTCTCTGTCTGAGGTGTCTTACCTCATTAGGTAGTTATGGGGAGGGGAGGAGAAAGTGAGGAGCCGTGTACAAACCCTCACTGTTCTTAGTAGTTATGGGGTGAGGGGGAGGAGAAGGTGAGGGAGCCGTGTACAGACTAGCATTTTTCTGGTCCATCCTCTCTGCTTCAGACTGGTCTTTAGCTCAGCACATTGCCGGCCAAGCTGGTCTGTCAACACTCCAGGAAGATAGATAAGCGAGGCACCTTCCATCCCCAGGGACACTGGACCTGGCGGCTTCCCTTAGGCTCTGCTGCCAGAGTTCTCTGCCTGAGAAGTCTTGGCCATGGTCCATGATGTGCCCGCGGCAAACCCATCAGGAGCCAGGGCCATGGGAGCTTGCTGCTAGAACTCCAAATGACATGAATGTGCCAGGCTGGGAGCCAAGTGACACAGTTAACCTGCCGGAAAGGCCACCTCAGCACCGCCACCGCCGTGGAACGGGCTGGAATCCTGGGGCGAGCCAGCCATGACTTGGCAACAGTATCAGTTGATTCCCGCCTTCCTGCTCTGCCAGGTGGAGCGCTTCGCTCCTGGTAATTGGTACTTGCTGTTGCTCGAGGGCCTCTGTGTTCATTTCCTTCCTCATCTGTAATCAGAAGTGGGGATGGTGCCCGCTCATCTGACATCTACAGATTCTCAGGGCGCTGGCACCATGCACCTTGGCTCCGGATGAGAGGAAAGCCCGGGTCTGGGTACTCTCTAACCCTTGCCCAGCCCGGGTCTGAACCCACTCAGCACCCTAAGCTCTGCCCTCGTTAGCAGAGGAGCTGTTCAGCCACTTCCTCACTGGCTCAGCAGCTGCCAAGGCAGGCACGCAAGCCTCTGCCATTACACCCCGGACAGCCCCACAAGGAGCCCCAAACCCTGCCCTCTCTTCCCAGGAGTCCCTTGCCTCTATGAGGTGAACAACTGAGCTGATTTTAAACCAGCTGACCTCTGAGTCTCCCTGGGCTTTGCCTCCTTCCTACTCCTGTCTGCAGGGATTGGTGTGTGACTCTGAGTCATAGAAGGACTTCCAGTTCCTCAGGAAAAAGGTCGCTGGGATTGAAGGCATAAGAGCAATGTCTTGCTTCTACCTGCTAACACCCCAGCCTTCCATTGTCTCAGGGTTTTAAGTCCCACGAGGGCTCTGGACACAAACAGATCTACAGGACTTTGGGGTTCCTGTAGACATTAATACTTCACCCCAGCTTGTCCCTTTGATGATAAAGCTGCAGGGATGGAGGCGGGGCCTTTACTGTTTTAGGAGTCCTGTGGCTGGAGAGGAGGTGATGGACAGATGGAGAGAGGGACACTGGGCTGAATATGGAAGAAACAGGAAGGTGAAGGGTGGCCTCAGGCCAGAGTCCCTAGCGCTGGAGCTGTGGACCTTTTGAAAAGCCACCTGTTGAATGCAAAGTGTCTCTTGTCCGCGTATGTGTTCATCACTGCCGTAATGACCACCTCCAGAGGACCAGGCTTCACATCTCGGGGATCACTGCCATAACCTCCAGAGGTTCAGGGGTTACATCTCAGGGGTCACTGCCATAACAACCACCTCCAGAGGGCCAGGCTTCAGAGAACAGGGGTCTGACCAGAAGCCAGAATGTTTGCAAAGGGAAGCAAGTGGTGGCTGTCGCGTCCTTGGAGCCTCGCTTTGGACCCGCCGTAGAAGTGTGGGTGGTACACGGGTATCCCATGTCATTTAGACATGCATTGCACAGAACGCACCATGTTGTCTGAGTCAGAGCTGTGTTCCTGGGGTTGGTGCTCTTAATCTCTCTGCCTAGGTCCTGTGTGAGCTTTCATTTGTTGCTTTCTGTTAAATTCTGGCTCACACTGTGTGTTCCTCTCTGCTTAGGCGCCTGACAGGAGCAGCTTCTGGAAGGGGAGGGTTTGTTTTGGCTCTCAGTTTGAGGGGACAGTCCATGGGGCAGAAGGGCATGGGGGCAGGGGTATGGGGTGTCTGGTCGTGTTGTGCTTGTGTCAGCAAACAGAGGAATGGAGTTCCCAGCTGGCTTTCTGCTGTCCCCCTTTTACTTGGCCTGGGACCCCACCCGTGAATGGAGCTACCTGCACATTCGGGTGGGTTTTCCCTCCTCGGTGTTAGGGAAACACCCTGAGAGGGCATGTCCTCTGTGGCTCAAGGTCCAGCCAGGTTGACAGTGGAGACAATGTGTGGCATTTTCCTTTCTGTGTCCAGCTCACTGCACTTAACACGTCTTCTGTGTCTGCCCATGCTGTGTCAGGCACGTCTCCCCTTTGTAAAGACTGGGTGCTGTTATGTTGTGTTTCCCGTCCCCTGTTTCCCAAGTAAACCCTTAACCTGTGTCTGTGCTTTCCTTGTGGACACGTGGCCATGGACTCATCAGACTTCTTAATGGAGCCACCTGAAGTCCTTCAGTGGCTCAGACACCACGAGGAGGTGCAATGCAAGCTTGCTGTGGCAGCTTCAGCAGGGCTGGGCATCTGTTCCTGGTGCTTCCTTGCTGTGCCGTTGACACTCGAGAGCCTTCCTCTGAGCACTGAGGCTCCTAGGGAAAGATGCATGCTTCAGGTTGAGTGCCCTCCCCTTTCCTTAGCTGAGGCTGCGTGTTTCTGTGGTGTTTCGTCTGTGACGCCAATACTGAGTTTTGCTGCTCGGTTCTAATTATCTGGACTAGTAAGTGCTGTGTTCTGTTAGCACCCTCAGTGTTCTTTTTTATTAAATGCCCCACCCTGTGGCGTCAGGCACAAATGGTGCCAAGCGTGCTTACCGATGGGCTGTGGAGAGAGGGGGACAGTTGCGTTCAGCTGCACTAGGCTTGCCCCTTGCGCGCTGCTGCAGTGCCTTCTCTCTTGAGCCCGGTGTCCTGACATATCCGTTAGCTTGTGCCAACACCAGTGTCTGAACACGTGACTCTTAGCGGCAGCTCTAGTCTGCATGTTATTGTTTTGGGTGATGTGTTTATTCTTTCTGTACTCTACCACTAAGAATTACAAATATTCTTAGAGTTTAGGACTCAATGCCAAGGGCTCTTTGAAAACCAGAAGATCTTAGTGGTGGCAGTGGAGGCTAGGAGCATTGTAGTATAAAGGGAGAGAGGGCAGGGGGCCCCATTGTGGCCCTAATCAGTAGTCCTGGGTTCCTTCCCTCCTGTACCTCAGATGCAGATTGCTTTGAGTTTGTTTATTTTTGAGACAGGGTTTCATGTGTAACCCAGCCTAACCTTTGAACTCTGGGTGATCTTTCTCCTTCCAAGATCTTGGATTACAGGTATGAGTGACCACGTCACCAAGACTCTCCTCCTTTCAGATAACCTGAAAGGTCTGCAGGCGTGGGCACATGGCTCACTCCGAGCGCTAGCTGACCTGACTGCCCACTTCTATAACCTGTCTCGATGGTACATGCCCAGGGGCATGGCCACTTCTATAACCTGTCTCGATGGTACATGCCCAGGGGCACGGCCACTTCTATAACCTGTCTCGATGGTACATGCCCAGGGGCACGGCCACTTCTATAACCTGTCTCGATGGTACATGCCCAGGGGCACGGCCACTGGCAGCGCAGACTGAACTCCAGTTTTGCTGCCATGGAGCGTGGCAGGTGGTGCTCGGTCATGGTCACTTCTCCCCTTTGGTCACCACTGCCCCCATCGGCTTTTGTAAGGGTGAGATGAGATGTCAAGATGAGACCCTTGCCCGGTAGGCCGAAGCAGGTAGGCCGTGGCGGGTAGGCCATGGCTCTCCTGTGGTGCTATTTTCCGTCGTCCTATGGCTGCCCGTCTCCATCATGCTCCAAGACTGACTGCAAGCCCCCGTGTGCTTGCCTGTCCCTTCCTTCCCTGCTTGCCTAGGTGTAAGGAGAGCACAGTGCTGCAGGCTCCCTCTTTGTCTAAGGAGCCATAGTAACGGGGTGGGGGGCAGGAGGGGTGAAAATGATCTGCCCTGCGTCCTGTTACTGCCGCTCACCCTGGAACTTGGGCACATATTTGGAGGAGGGCAACGCCTAACCCTGAGGAGCAACCCGTGGAGACTTGGGCCCTGACCGGTCCCACCCCCTCCTCCAGCTCTTCCCAGTCTGCCCCAGTTCCTGGGACCTTGTCTCCTGGCAGCAGCGCCGCCGAGTGCCCGAGGTGCCCACCTACTGCCATGTTCTCCTCCCCAGATGATATTCTGCGCTGACGTCAAGAGATTAATGAACAAGAACAAACCTTATTAAATCTAAGAGAACAAGTAACTCATCTTGACACCCAGTGGGGTGGGCTTACCCCACACTAGGGCTTCCCTGTGGCCCTGCGGGGGGCTTCGTGTTTCCTAAGGTTTTTAGCTGCTCTAGCGGTTCCTTGTGAGCAGAGGGATAGTCTGCGGACTCTGCTCCCCTGCATGTAGAAGCCCGTTACCTACAGTTGAAAAAGCAAGCAAAGCTAATTCTAGAGCACAGTTATTATAAAGTCCTCACTTTATGATATGTGAGGTTCAGGGTCTGTGATGACTTTGGAAATAAAGAAGGTGAAAACAGTGTTGAACAGCGTTGAGAACAGAAAGGGACTGTCTGCAAAGGGCCATGGAGTTGAGAACAGAAAGGGACTGTCTGCAAAGGGCCTTGGAGTTGAGAACAGAAAGGGACTGTCTACAAAGGACCATGGAGTTGAGAACAGAAAGGGACTGTCTGCAAAAGGCCATGGAGTTGAGAACAGAAAGGGACTGTCTCCAAAGTGCCATGGAGCTGGGCATCTCCCCTTTATACTGCGCACCAAGTGCTGTCTCCTATCTGATGCACAGTACCTCCCCCAGCCCCCGAAAGTTGGCGAGAGAGTGTGCTACCAGGTTGTTTTCTCCGAGCCACAGACCTTGGATAAAGCAGTGTGGCTGGCAGAGGCCTCCACTCTGCCATGTTACTGGCGCCTCCTGGCTGGGAGCTCACTCTGGCTGCCCCGTGGATGGAGGACTTTGGCCAGGAGCAGCACTGGTCCACAGCTCAGGAAGGCCTCCACTGCTGGTCTCTGCAGGATCTCCAGTTTCAGAGAGACTCAGCCCCGCACGGCAGACCCCTTCCACCTGGAATCCCAGTGTGGAGGCCAGAAGCTGAGCGCCGCTGTGATCTCCTGGCCTGATAATGAGACAATGGCTTTAAAAATAATAAAAATGAGATTAAAAAGGTGCATCCCATCATGAGTACTTGCGTACTGATAGATGCATCTTCATCGAGATTGGCCTGTGAACGAGAAGTGGCTGTGTCATTTTCAAAAAGGACCCAAATCAAAGATTGATTGGCCCCATTTTCTTCCACAGAGCGGCTTTGCCGTGTATCATTAGTTACTCTATCAGGAACGGCGCGCTGCGTTGTCTTGGCTCTTGTTAATCACCTTTTCTTCACGACCTATCGTGAGTGTAGTCGGGTGGAAGCTGGTGCATGCAGCCGCCTCCATGAGATTCATCAACTTAAGCTGGTGTCGGGGAAACACTGGGCTGTGGACATCCCCCCAGGGGCGCTTTGTGAATGTGTGCCTCTGACATCAGTGTTAGACATTGGTACTTGGAAAACCCACACCTTGTCTTGTGTTTCAGACAGAGACGGTGCCACCGAACCTGCATTAAGTTGGGAGGCTCTATGCCATGGGAGGGGTCAGCCCAGAGGGCATCTCCCAGTCACAGGCAGCCTCTGTGCTCTGTAAGCTCAGGAAACCATATGTCTCCCCAGAAGCTCCTGGCTTCCCTGCCCACGGTTTTTTGTTTTTTTTTTTGTTTTGTTTTGTTTTGTTTTCTCTGATCCCCAGCAGCTGGAAGTCACAGACAGGGTGACGGGGACCATTGACAGCCTCACTAACCCTCAAAGCATTGAGCAAGTGCAGTTAATTGGCCAGGGATTGGTCACAGTCATGCCCAGTCAGGAAGGAGCAGGAAATGCCGGTGTTCCGTGGACCTGGGACTCCTAGCTCAGAGCAGAACCTGGGTCATTAAATGGGATGGAAACTTCCGGACAAGGCTTTCCTGAGTCTGGCCGACCTGAGTGTGGGGAGCGGGGCTGAGAGAGGCCTCCAGAAGGCAGAAGAGGGTACTCTGTGGGGCTGGAGAGCAACGGGTTCCAAAACTTGGGCTTGTAGATGGTTCCTAGGAAAACTCAAAGTCTCAAAGTTGGGCCAAGGTGGAGATGCTCAAGTGGAGGAGTTTGAGAGAAACGGATTCTAAAGTTCTGTTGGCAAAATCTCGCCAAGTCTGTGGCTGCCCTCCTGGAAACGGACACTAAGTAGCAGCACAAGAAACATGTGTGAGGTAGAATAGGGGACATTGGTGTCGTCCTATCGTGTCCCCTGTCGTGTGTGTGTGTGTGTGTCCCCGTCTTTATTACCTGAGACAAGCCAAGGACACTTAGGGTACCCTGAATATTTGTTGCAAAAAACTAAAATCATTCTAAATGCAACCCAGATGGGATCCTGGGGCTGAAAAGGACAATGGCACCTGGTAACATTGTAACAAAGCCTCACTTAGTTATCCTCTGTTGTGGTAATGTTGTAGTTATCCTCTGTTGTGGTAATGTTGTAGTTATCCTCTGTTGTGGTAATGTTGTA
>NC_022012.1:93356847-93364625 GCF_000317375.1 Microtus ochrogaster | reverse complement strand
TAATGTTGTAGTTATCCTCTGTTGTGGTAATGTTGTAGTTATCATCTGTTGTGGTAATGTTGGTGGGCGCCTGTAAGGTGTTAACGGTGGGGGTGGAGATGTGACCAGAGTAACTCAGAGGGAGTTTGCTTGCATGCTCCTACCCAATAGGAAGTTCATTTCAAATGATAATTGGGAATTTGAAGACGCTTTGGCTTTTAGAAAGGAACACCTTTCCATCCACTTTTGCCTCTCAATGGCCCTCTTGCTAGCCACCATATTTAAAGCAGCGCAGCCCCAGGGCTGCCCTGCCAGCACTTTCCTCGGCTGCCCTGCCAGCACTTTCCTCGGTGTTCCCTTTCTTTCTGGCACCTGCCATGATTTACTGACCATGCTGCTGTCCCAGGTTCGTGTCTGTGAGGATGAGGGGACCTGTTTCCCCGTCTCTCTGTGAGGATGAGGGGACCTGTTCCCGTCTTTCCCTGGTTCCCAGAGCACCACCTGTCACAAAATAGACTGTCAGTAACTCCCAAATATGATTCATGCGTATGAGAGAGAGGGGGAAGGGACATGGACGTGGGGGTGAGGGCCATTGGAAGGGACGTGGACGTGGGGGTAGGGGAGTGAGTGGGAAGGGACATATGGGGGTGGGGGCATGAGCTATGGGAAGGAATGTGGACATGCGGGAGGGTGTGGGAAGGGTCGTGGATGTGGGGGTGGGTTCCGTGGGAAGGGACATGGACGTGGGGGTGGGGGCAGGGGCAGCCCTGCCTGGTGCCTCCTCTGCCGGCATGCCTGCTGCTTTTAGCACGTGCCTAGAGCTGAAGCTGTAGTAGGGAAACCAGGATTCTAGAAGCATCTGTGCTCAGTGACTGTGTGTGAATCCAAGCCTAGCGTGTCCATCCCCACTTCACATCAGTCCCCGACTTAAAACTCGGTCTTTTCCACTGAATTATGTGAGATGTAATAATCTCAGCTATAGTTGATGGTTTTAGCTTTTAAGAAAGGAATGGCAAAGTGGCGTAAGAAACGCTGGTTGTGTTCGTGACCCTCTGGCCCCCAGAAGCAGCCGTTCATAAAACTGGAAGACTGAAGACAGCCATCAGCTGTGCGATGGTGGTGCACACATTTAATTCCTGCACTCAGGAGGCAGAGAAAGGCAGAGCTCTGTGAGTTCAAGTCCAGCCTCGCCTACAGGGTGAGGCAGCTTTAGATAAAGTGCTAGGCAAAGGAACCTACAGAGAAACCTGTCTTGAAGAACCAAAACTCACCAACCAAACAGAAAAATAAAATAAGAAAATATGGCCTTATATCCAGACACTCCCGGGACCTTGGCTATCCTTCACTTGATGTTGCACGGTGAGGAAGTCAGTCCCCCTAAGAGCTCCACATAGCACACTGGACTCCAGCAAGGATAGGGCCATCACATCCAACATGGCTGCACACATCACATGTCTTGAGTGGAAGGTGACAGGAGCACTCATCTAATGGGATGTTTTCGTGTCATGGTCTCAAGCTTGCTGTCAGGTGTGTGTCTTAAGCTCCATATGCTTGATGTCTGGTTTCTCCAGTGCTACCCACCTGAAGCACAGAGGCTGACCACAGGCCCCAGTGCCTCCTGGGATTGAGGGGAGGGCCTTCTCTCTGGACCTGCTTCGTGGCAGAACAGACAGGGAATCCTTCAGCCTCGTTAGGAGAATGACGGACAGAGGTGGTTATCTTGAGGAGGCTATAATAGTATTTCTCTCTGGTCTATTGCAGGAACATCAGGAGAGCATTCTGGGTAACACCATGCAGAGTGTGATTGCATTGCTCAACAATCTGGTTGCGTACAAAGGCTCAAACATGCAGCTGCTTTATAAACAGGGTAAGCTGGGACTTGAACCTGGGCCCTCTGGGAGAGCAGTTGGTGCTCTAACCATCTACAGCTATTGGGCCAGCCCCTCAGAGGTAGCTATTAGACTTGGCCTCACAGGTAAGTCTTAGACATTGACTCAGATTATTGGCCACAGTGGCGAGATTTCACTCCCAGGTGATAGAGCTGTTTTGATGCTCAAGTGTTTCTAGTATTCTTTCCCCTCCTAAGAAAAGTGTGCATCACCCTCCAGTGACAAATGTCGGCCAAGGTCGTGTGGCGTGGGAAATAGCTACTACGTCAGTTTCTTACCTTGGCAGTACCTTACCCTGTCTGTAGGAGTAGTTTCGTCTGTTTAGCGTGGGCTATTTCCAGAGTGAGGCAGCTTTAGATAAAGTGCCAGTCAAAGGAACCTACAGAGGACAGAGAGGATCTCCGCTTCAAGCCCCATGAGGAAATGCTCATAAATCAGAATGGGTGGGTTGTGGCCTCCAGCCTGGGCTTTGAGTCTTGCTGCCCAGTCTGCAGGTGGTAAAGGTGACCCAGAAGGAAGAACCTGAGTCCAGATGCTCTCCAGGGGCAGGGGGTGGGTGGGCGTCAGTGTCCTGGGGTCCAGATGCTCTGCAGGGGGTGGGAGTGGGCGGATGTCAGTGTCCTGGGGTCCAGATGCCCTGCAGGGGCAGGGTGTGTGGCCATCAGGGTCATGGGACCAAGGCCTTGGAGTTTGGGGACCATCTGACCCCAATGCCCCAGCAGTGCTGTCACCAGAAGTACTCTGATAGCTAAGAATGAACTTGAGCTCCTGACACCTCCACCTCCCCACCCAGGGCCTGGGATTTCATCCGCTGCTGGATTTGAATGCTAATGTGTAACTCAGTGGTTTTGCTGTAGTATTTTTTTCCTTAAACATTTCATTTTTTAAATGAAACATTTAGGGGGAGAATTATTATAAAAACAAAGTAGGACTGTTTGCTTATTTGAGGAATATCAGCATTATTAGCATTTGGAGCTGACTTTGAGCTCATCCCTGTGCCCTGACATTTATATAATGGAGCCGAATGCCATCTTGCCTTTCCCAGCAGAGCTGTGAGGGTAATGGATTTACACGACACAGCGCGGTGCCACCAAAGCAGAAAACAAAAACAAAACAGAGTGCCTCCAAAGAATCATCTAAAGAAATCCTTTGTCTTTGACGGTTCATGGAGTCTTAGAAATCAAAACACTGATGTTTTACTTTTGGCTTATATTAATCTTTCTAAATCAGTGTTCACTCAAGAGACCAGAAAAATCACTGCGAGAGTGGTGGTGCCGTAAGAATAAAGAAACCACACCTGTGACGGCCTTCTTGTCCTCCTGTAGGGATGGCGTTCAAAGCCATGTGGCGTGTGCCTATCACCCCAGCACTTAGGAGGTGAAGGCATGAGAATCAGCTGTGTAGTGAGTTCCAGGCTACCCGGGGCTATGTGAGACCCTGATTCACAAACAAACTCACCGGACGGGCTAGTGGACCTGTTATCAGGAGACACAATGAGTGCACTTGGGGCACAAACAACCTTTGCCAGGTGGCTTTGGCTGGCTCTAGCCTGCAGCAATCCTCCTGCCTCAGCCTCTTTAGTTTGGGGATTTCAGATTGGCCACCAGGCCTGGTTTAGTCTAATTTTTAAAAATTGATTTATTTTTATTATGTGCATCCTATCTGTCTCTGTTGGTACGTACACATAAGTACAGGTGCCTTCACACGTCAGAGGCACCAACTCCCCGGAACTGGAGTTAAAAGGCGATTGTGAGCTGCCTGGTGTGGGTGCTGGGAGCTGAACTCAGGTTCCCTGAAAGAGCAGAACATGGCTCGAGCCACTGAGCCATCTCCAGGCCCTACTGTAGAGAGTAACTGTTATGCATGTGTTTAACCTGGTGATGGCGCTATAGCAGGCAGCTGTAGTTGTTTTCCAACTGGTCTCCGAGGACAGGTAAGGTTATATATTCCTTGGTGGTTAGTGAAATCTGAGAAAATCCTTTAGTGTTCTAAAACACATTCTCTGGAAGCTTCTAGATGTCTTTGCTATGCAGATGTATTAAACGTTTAATCACCCAGCCTGGGACAGTTCTCCTCAGACCTGTGCAGAAGCACTCTCTGAGGGAACAGAGCATCTCCACAGCTGCGTCCAGGCTCACTGGCAGCGAACTGGAGGAGCAGTGAGGGCTGGTGTGAAGATTGCCTGCGTTCACATCCCAGCCGTGCTACCATCACTGTCTACTTAGTGTCTGCGCCTGTTTGCTCACCTCTGCAATGGGCACAGTGACAACACACCCACCGCCTGGAGGGTTAAGCCATTTGAGGGGTGTGAAGCACTGCAAAGGGCCGGCACATAGAAAACCCAATAGAAGCAATCACTTTTCCATAAACTGGCCAGGCTCCCCAAGGAGCACTCATACCCTCCCTCTGAGAGGGAGCCTGACATTTCCTGGGCCAACCTTTCTGGAACCCTGTTGGCATGGGAACAGGCTGAAGAGCCATGGCGTGGCGCATGTGCCAGGCACTGCGTGCAAGGCAGTGCCCATGGGCAGGGTGGACAAGATCAACTGTGGCTCCCGCCACTCCCCAAACCCATCCCTACCTGTGTCCCGTTTTCCAGGTGCTCTTTGTTGTGGTCTTAGCCCCGCCTCCTCCCAGGCTGAAGAACTTCCTACTTGGTCTCCATTTCATACTCAGTCCCTGGGTACTCTGCGGATCTAGAGAGACTAGATGACAGGAAGAGCCCCCCAGGGCTTGTGGCACCTGCTGTCCCCTCCGCTCTTCTTGGAGCTGCTTATTCAGTCACTGGCGTGTTTCCAGGTCTGTCCCAGGCATCGCTGTGAAAACCTGTCTAATGGAACGAGGTTTGAAAGAAGGAAGGAGTCAGTTGGGAAGGGAAGGTAGCGTCTGGACAATGGTAACCCTTTATCTCTCAGCCAATCCCTCACCTCTAACACTGGTGGATGTGCTCATATGCTGTGCAGTCCACCCACTTGGTGTGTGCAGGTGTGCAAACCTCAGCACTGCCCTCCTCAGCTGTGAGCACCTGTGTGTGTACGATGTCGTGCATATGGAAGCTTGACGACCATCATGATTGCTAACATGTGCCACGTTCCTCTAATTGACCCTTCTCCCCAAGTGTTATCAATTTTATTACCCAGCTGGCTGGGATGGTACCTACCCATCCGTGTTTGGGAGCGGTGGCCACATCTCCCCTCCTTTCATTCTGTTTATTTTGAAGTGCCAACAGCAACCTGTCAATCAACAAACTGTGCTCCCTTCTTTATGACTTGATGGCATTTGAGTGGCTTCCTGCCAGAGCTCAGTTCCTCAGTGTTTGGCCAGGTTCTTTGGGTCCCCAGTGATCTAAAATAGCAAAGTTATTTTGTCAGCCACCCAAAAGTTTTTCAGTAAAGGAAATTTAACAAGCTTCCTCTTTCCTCTTCCATTCTTTTTTTTTTTTTTTTTAATTTGAGACAAGGTCTCACTGTACAGCTCTGGCTGTCCTGGAGCTCACTGAATTCACTGTGTAGATGAGGCTAGCCTTGAACTTAGAGAGATCCACTTGCCTTTGCCTCCTGAGTGCTGAGATCAAAGGGATGTCCCATGGTACCTGGCGTGGAATAGATTTTGAAACATGAGAATTGGCAAAGGAAATCCTCAATAGAATGGGATCACTGGAGGAAGATCCCAGGCAGATGGGCCTTCGGTGGGTTCCCAGACGCTACCGAAAAGCCCGTCATTTGAAGCTGTCTTCCCTCAGAGACGGCATGTATCCACAAGTTCAGGAAACGTGAGATGCTCACATGCACATCCGAGAAGACAGCATGGTCTGGCGGATGAAGTGGGGTTGAATCTGGTATCTGCAGCTTTACCCATGAGATGCTCCAGAGTCTCATCCCTCTAGAGATACAGGCGCCACTTCCAAGGCTTTGTTTTGAAAGTCAAATGATAATATATGTAAATTTCCATGCATAATCACTGAAATTAGCATAACTATTTAAAGGTAAGTAGTAAAAGCCAGTGAGCCTGTGAGTTTGACATCTGACCACGTGAAGATCATGAGGAGGCAGGAAGGGAAGCCGCAGCTGAGTGACTGGGGGAGACAGTCATCTCCAGTCCTAATCGAGTGAGCCTTTACCAGCCCTCAGGGAGCAGCCAAGGCACAGAGCCCTGTTGTTGAGAAGTGGAAAATGACTCTTTTTTAGAGCGAGTGACTGCAGGGTTCTGAACAGAAGGATAGTTCCATTAGGAGGTGATAGTTGAAGAGGAAGGGCTTCATCAGGCAGGTCTGGGACCATGTGAAAGGCACTGGTGAAGGGAGGCCCAGGCTACAGAACCACGGGCTCCTTTCTCACTACTGGACTGAACTTCTGCACAGAGGACTCTGTCTTCACCACAGCTTGTGGAGAAGATGAGCCGCACTTCCGGTGGATTAGCCCAACAGATATTCGTTCATTTAACGGGAATTTAGTCAGCATTCCTGCTGCGGGGTTGGCTTTCTGCTTCACTGTATCTGGTGCTTTATGTCGTGGGCCATCATTTTCCAGGGTCTTAGACTCCCTTGCACTTGTCAATGGAACAAGAAAGAAGGTATCATTCTATTTCAGCAGAGGAATAAATGTCTGCAAACTGTGCTTGAAGAGAAACTAATATCCATAATATATAAAGAACATCCTCGACTCAATGATGGGGAAACACACAGCCTAATTCACAAATGAGTAGAAGATTTGAATAGATATTTCCTCCAAAGAGGATGCACAAGTAACAAAGCCTCGTAAGCGGCGGCCCAGCGTCCACCCCCCTCACATACTGCATTGTTGTATGTGACTGCCGGGTAATTGATAACAGGGGCAGTGAGGACGCCGGGAGAGGGGAGCCTTGTGCTCAACAGTGGGATGGAAGATGCCACAGGCCCTGGGTGTGGCAGTTGGTGCACCTCCTCGGTGTACCTGGTGCCTCCGAAGAATACATTTAACCTCTGCTGAGATCTCAGGGTCTGATTTCTGAATGTTTTACCACATCTGGGGAAAGTAACCATGGGGAAGCGACTCACGCAGCTCTGGTCTCACTGGTCAGGGGGAGGCAGTGGTCAGTGTTGAGCTGGCTGAGCAACCGGGTCCTGGCAGCAGCCCACACATGCGGAGAAAAGCATGCGCAGTTTGTGAACAGGGCCATGGCCACCCGACCAGATTAAAAGTCCTTTCAATCCGTGTGTTCCTTGTGTGGTCACATATCGCTTAGAGGCGTCTCTGAAGAGCCCGCTGCTGGTGCCGGTCAGGCCAGAGGAGGGAAGCAGGAGACTCCCTTCTGGGACCGAAAGGAATGGGTGAAATGTCTGCCTGTTACTTTTATTTTTCACTGATTAGGTTTCATCGTGACGTTTCCTTTCTACATTATTCCTACGTACCTGTTAGTTCTCTCACCACAGTGCACTCCTAGAAGTCAGAGGGCAACCTGCAGGAGCTGATGTCTGCCATGGAGGCGCTGGGGATTGAACCAAGTTGTCAGACTGGCGGCTACGCCTTCACCTGGGTTATCCTGCGTCTCACCCATGTGTTGTTTCCTGAACGTGTGTGCAGCTTCACATTGTTCAAATGCTTGTTACATGTGCTGTGCGTCTCATTTTGAGAATATTTACCGACCCTGATTCTCTCCCCACTCTCCGCATTCTCGTGTGGGTGTGCCACTTCAAGTCCTCTGAAGGGAAAACTGTCCTGACTGTGGGGCATGGGGGGCACAGGCTCACATCTGCCTGTCCACACAGGGGCGTCCACAGGCTCACATCTGCCTGTCCACACAGAGGGCACAGGCTCACATCTGCCTGTCCACACAGGGGCGTCCACAGGCTCACATCTGCCTGTCCACACAGAGGGTACAGGCTCACATCTGCCTGTCCACACAGAGGGTACAGGCTCACATCTGCCTGTC
>NC_022012.1:93354578-93356072 GCF_000317375.1 Microtus ochrogaster | reverse complement strand
GGGTACAGGCTCACATCTGCCTGTCCACACAGAGGGTACAGGCTCATATCTGCCTGTCCACACAGAGGGTACACGCTCACATCTGCCTGTCTGCACAGGGGTGTCTACAGGCTCATACTGCCTGTCCACACAGGGGGTACAGGCTTACATCTGCCTGTCTGCACAGGGGTGTCTATAGGCTCACGTCTGCCTGTCGTGTGGGGTAGGATATGGGGTCAGGCTTGAGTGGCTCCAGAAGGCTGAGCCCTGATGTGTTTTTTTTTCCTTTGTTGTTGTTGTTTGAATTTTTCCTTTGGTGTATGCAGAGCGTCAGTTTCAGCCCCCACCCACACTGTGAACACTAAAGCTCACAGCTTCTCAGGTAGGATGGCAATCAGTCTGCATGGAGCTTTCTTGGACACCTCAGATTCCGGGAGTTCCTGTCACGGAAGTGAGGACCCAGCTTCTACTGGAAGTCCCCAGGCAGCCACTTGGTGTTCACCAGGCTGGAGGCGGGAGGACCTGGGGATGCACTGCCCTGACTGGCGGAATGGCCGGCCTTTGGCCTCAGCGCTCCGGAACTGTGAGATGCAGACTTGTGCTTGCTCCGTGTTTACTGAAAAGCCCTGCCATCTCAGAGATGAAGTTAACGGGAGGGAAGTGGGCTATTAAGATGTGAGTCGTTTGTGTGTAAGAGCTTTTCCGATGTGCAGGCACATTCCCTTTTATTCCCTTCTGTCGGGGCTGCCACGTTCGGGGAACTAAGATGGAAAATGTGGAAGCAAGCAGGTTAGACTCAGAAAAAAAGCGGCCAGCAGCATCTGTCTCTTTCCTCTGATGGAGTCGGCGCTGCGGAGCTCCCCGATGCCCCCCCCCCTTTTATATCCTTAGAGGCAAAGCAGTTCTCACGTAGGCGGCAGTTACCGCAGCTCATTAAAGTTTAGATGGTTATTAATGGGATTAAAACAGTAATAAAACTTTATGTAGGCATTTAATAACTCCTCCACATACCATGAAAGAAGGCTAAGCCTCACCTTTCACGGATGAAGTGTGCTATCTGTCTTGGGGTTCACTGCTCTGACTTCTGGATGAATGTCAGGAGATCACTCAGACTTGCGATGTCTTCCTGCACGTTTTATTGTTAAAGCCCCCAGGATCCCAAACACTTAAGAGGTGAGACCCCAGAGAGCAAGGCTCTAGATGAGCGCTTTGGGTAAAGAATGGAACACAGTCCCCCCTCCCCCATTTGCAGATACGTAAGCCGGGGACTGGCAGGCAGTGGGCGTACTTGTCTACCTGGGCACTGAACCGTGAGCTGAATCCATTTCTTCTCTTGCACGTCTGTTACCCGCAAATAGCCGAGTACACACAGGTGCTGTTCTCCGCTCCATGAACTCCCCGTGACTGGGCTTTGCTGGGCTTATGGAGTCCCCTCCCTGCCATCGCTTCTGCCTCTCTCTGTCCCTTGTCCACACGGGTTTGTTTCCTTCACTCTTGGTGAACAGACCGTTTGTT
>NC_022012.1:93349429-93354348 GCF_000317375.1 Microtus ochrogaster | reverse complement strand
TTATGCGTCTCCAAGGCCAGTGCTTAGCCTCAGGCACCACTGGGCATTCTGTCCCGCCTCCAGTCTGGTCCCAGCTTTTGCTTTAGTCTTTGATAAGCGGATGGAACCTTCCTGTGAAGGCTCGTGGTGAGTGATAACAGGGCCTTTCTGATGGATCTGCTCCTTAGCTCTTGGGATGTTTGGAGATGAATAACACGTTAAAAATATACATCTGCCTAGTTTCCAGAAAAATCCTTTGTATGCAGAGAATGAAGTCTGCTAATCTACTGTGAGCTGAAGGTCCCTGAGAAAGCTGCACCCTTGCTAGAGGCTCTGCAGACTGGCTGACCAGCTTCACGATTGCCGGGAGTTGGAACATTGATGATGGTTGTGGTTTGAATATGAAACGTTCCCCGCAGGTTCATGTGTTTGAACACTTGGTCCCCAGCTGGTGGTGCTGTTTGGGAAGACAGTGGAACCTTTAGGAGGCAGACCCTTGTCGGTGGATGGGTTTCGAGGCTTGTAGGCTGGCCTTCCTGTGTGCAGATGAAATGTCATTTTTCTGCTTTCCGGCTGCGAGGCCAACCTCAGTCCTGCAGCCAAGCCTTCCCTGCCTGGAGGGACTGTAAGCCAAGGTAACCCCGTTCCCCTCCAAGTTGCCTTTGTCAGGGTATTTTATCACTGTAACAGAAACGTAAGTACCACACAGACCAAGAGTCAGAACCATTGTGGGCTACCGCTAGCTCCTTTACTGGGCACATAGTGAACCATTGGGGACTACCACTAGCTCCTTTACTGGGCACATAGAGAACCATGTGGGCTGCTGCTAGCTCCTTTACTGGGCACATAGTTTTCTGATCATGACAGAATATCAGACAGAAATGAAGAAGGAAGGTTTGTTTGGCTCACAGTTTAAGGGCACGGTCCATCTTGTCAGATGGCGTCTTGTCAGCATAGGTGGCTGGTCATGTGGCACCAGCAGTCTGGAAGCGGAGAGATGATGCAGGGCTCAGCTCCCTTTCTCTTCTGTTCGCTGTGGACCCAGCTCATGGGATGGTGCTGCTTATGCTTAGGGTGTGGGCCATTCTGTCTTGTTAAATAGTCTAGAGCAGCGGCTCTCAACCTTCCTAGTGCGGAGACCCTTCAGTACAGCTCCTCATGTTATATTTGTTACTACTTCTTAATTGTAATTTTGGTACTGTTATGAATTGTAATATAAATATCTTGTATGCAACCACCATGAAAGGGTATCTGATATATTCGCCCCCCAATGGGTGGCAGCCCACAGGCTGAAAACTGCCAGTCTAGAGAATCCTCAGGGATGCGCCCAGTCGTGGGAAGCTGGCAGTCCAGTATGACCGTCACAGAGCCATCTGGTTGAAACTGTTGGTAAGGGATGTGCCATTGTGAGATCTCTAGAGTCCACCAACTCAAATGTAAGAATTCATTAGACCCAGAACTCACGGCAGAGAGTCCCAGTTGTGCCGTAACCCACCCACCTGATGGGCCCAGCAATGTATTTGTGTGGGTGAGAGGACTGATTTGTGACTTTTGTCCCTTTGTCATTGACTATGCAGGCTGGTATCACCTCTTCCACAGCAGTGCCTGTCATCAGAGCAGCCCAAACTCATGGTCCCTCATCTTACCTCGGGGCAATCCACACTCATTTCCTTTGAAGCAGCAGTGTTTGGGTTAAGAGTGGACACCCTCCTGGGGTTGTCCTTAGTTCCTCACTCTGACCATTGCACGCTCAGCTGCAGGCTCGCTCTGGTGCCCTGGCAGGAAACACAGTGGAACCCAAAGGCCTGTCTCCAAGGTAGATTACAGAAATACAGAAAATCAGAGGATTTGTTATGCTTAAAGAAAGTCACTGGAGGCAGGACCCTCTTAGACTGAATCGGTCTTCATGTCAGTGCTACCGGCCTGGCAGAGCTGGAGGCAGGACCCTCTTAGACTGAATCGGTCTTCATGTCAGTGCTACCGGCCTGGCAGAGCTCAGTCCTCAGCCCATCTCAACAGAATGGCCAAGAATGGCCAACCTGACCAGATATCTGTCCTTCCGTAAAGGGATATGGTTTGTAGTATGAGCCCTGGCGTGCCATTGTTGATCAATAAAAATTGGTCAGGAGCAGAAGCCATTAATAAACACTGATGTTGGAGCAAGAATCTCCTGTTGGAATATCAGGGCAGTTGGCTCTTTCTGCCCCTGTGGTACTTCACAGGGCTGCGAGAAGAGAGGCAGAGGCACTTCAGCCTCTGCTTCAGCTTGACAAGGCAAGACTCCCTGAGGAAGATACAGGGAAACTGTGGCCCATGCTGAGCTTGGGCCATCTGAGGAATTGTGGCTCTGGTTCTGCCGCTGTGCTGTCCTGGTTCAAGTGGGGTCTGTACTCTGATGGAACCCCGTGCTGCTGTATTGCTGGACATGGGCTTGCCTATTCCTTTTCCCTCTCGATCCCAGGAGTCATCATGGGGTGAAGAGAGAGGAAGCCATAAAATTGTTCTGTGATGATGCAGGGTCAGTGCCTCCCTGCTAAGCCCTGGTCCAGACGGACTCCTGCTGGGACTGATCACTGGCTAAGATGTCAGGGCTGTGCAGTCTGCCACTTGGTAGTATGATGACCTGAAATCAGGAACATGAGGTCCTAACTTTGCTCTTCTCGGGGTCTTTGTGCATCTGCCAACTTTGGACTTGAGTTCTAACTGTAAGGAAAGCCTTGGTGTTTTGGTTGTGATTCCGTGGGCTCTTGGCATGGATGCTGGGAACTGTTCTCTGCCAGAGCAGCAAGCTCCCCTCACACCGAGGCCATCTCTCCAGCCCTCATGTGATTTTTGTTTAATGTTGGATTTGACTGGCTAGCAATCTGCAGAGTGGGGGTGCATCCGTCTGTGTTTTTCTAGATACAGGTCTGCAGTTTTCATGTCTTCACTATGTCCTGGTCAGGTTTGGTAGAAGGTGGTGATTATCTTGCAAGGTGTTTAGGGAGGGCCTTGTCTCACAGGGTGGTTTGAGGAGGGCAGTGTTCCTTTTCTTACTTGTTTGTTTATATTAATAATTAATATTAGCACACAAACAGTCTTGTCAGTGTGTGTCTTTCCCTGGCTTCAGGGCCAGTGTGCCCCACGTGTGTAAATTCCATTTGCATGGGTGCATAGCTGTGTTTGTATCTGGGTCTCTGTGTATGTCCACACAATGACACATGTATTCCATGTGTCTGAGATTAAGAGAGATGCTAGTCTTTTTCTTTTAAGATTTAGTTATTTGTTGTGTGTGTGCGTGTCTGCATGTGTATGTGTGTGTGTGTGCATATCTGCAGGTGTATATGTGTGTTTCTGTGTGTGTGTGTGTGTGTGTGCGTGTGAGACACTTGTGCTGATGCCAGTGGAAGCCAAAAGATTCCCTGGAGTTGCATGCAGTGTGAGCCACCATGTGAGTGCTGGAAACTGAACTAGTGTCTTCCACAAGAGCATCCAATGCTTTTAACAACTGAGCCACCCCCCCAGCTCAGTGCTAGTTCATGTGAAATTACAACTTTTGATTAGACCGAAAATTGCTCTAAATGCATGTTTATGGTTTGCAGTTGTAGACGTGTTACTCTGAATCCGCGTGAGGTGTTCAGGTGTGGGACAAAGTTAAACTGAACATTTGTATGGGGAGATGATAGCCATGTATTTCCCCTCTGAGAGCCATCAAGTATAAGGAGCGTCACTGAGGGACGGGTGTCTGCCGCGCCTCCCTTTGCAGCTGTCAGGTTTAATCGGTAGCTGAGCAGACACTATGGGAAATGGATTCAGAATATCTGTGTCAGTCTGCAGGCCAGAGCATCTCCCAGACCAGACACAGAACTGGCTCTGATTTCCGGTCGCTCTTCATTCACGTTTGTTTAGTTGAGGACTGACCAATAGCAGCCACTGTTACAGACAGGTCACAAGTGGGTGAATCAAAGGCCCCTTCCTAACAGCTGTGCAGTCTAGAGCGGCTTGGCAGCCAGTGTTGTGATGTGGGAATGTCAGGGAGCGGTGGGGTGAGCAGGAGGCCGGCACGCTTGAGATGAGCTATCGTGTACAGGACGATGAACATGGGGGACAGGAGGGAGGGGCAGAGGATGAAGGGAGGAGGGGAGGAGGGCCAGCTGTGCCATCCTGGAGGTGGCTGGCAGTCTCCGGCCATCTCAGTATTCCTGTCTTAATTCAAACTAAATAGAATAATTAATACTTCTCTATTTCTATGAAGAGTGAGATTTTTTTTTCTTTGTGGACTTCAGCCTTAAGTGTTTTGTTCTATTGAAAACAAACAAAAATACCCAACAACAATAAAAACACTGATTTAATTATTTTTTTCTAGAACTTTAAGGTATATAGTTAGACATTTCTAATACAAATCTGATTTCATTTCTAGGTAAGATTCAGACCGCACACAGAGCTCCTCTGTCACGTCAGGATGTTGAAATGTCAGAGTACAGTGGCCAGGTTCCCACTTTCCTTCTAGAAAGCCGTCATCTGGGGACGCCTAACCTGATCCTGCAGTCTTCCTGTCTGTTTGCCAAGCTCCTTGGGCTGATCTTTTTTTTTCTCTTTTTTTTTCTCTTTTTTTTTTCTCTCTCTCCCTCTTTTTTTTTCTCCTCGAGACAGGGTTTCTCTGTAGCTTTGGAGCCTGTCCAGGAACTAGCTCTTGTAGACCAGGCTGGTCTCGAACTCACAGAGATCCACCTGCCTCTGCCTCCCGAGTGCTGGGATTAAAGGCGCCCGCCACCACTGCCCGGCGCGTATACCCATCTTTAAATAAAAATAAATGAATGTAATTTCTTTTCCCATTTAAAAAGCTGGGAGACACTTAGAGCTCAGCTTCAGGGATCTGACACCCTTTTCTGGTTCCATTCACCCACACTCATGTGTGTGCACAGACAGAGAAACCTTAAAAATAAACTTTAGCTGCCAGG
>NC_022012.1:93337866-93349087 GCF_000317375.1 Microtus ochrogaster | reverse complement strand
ATTAGAATGTTTTTCTCCCATGCCTTCCCCTTTTCTGTTAAATCTCGAGCTGTAGTTCACATGAAGCAAATCTCTTACTTGTACTTACATATGACCTTGAAGCTACACAGCCCGCCATGGGTCTCGGTCTCTGTTTCCCAAGCTAAGCTTCACTTTTCTTTAGACTGAGTCATTTCTACAGCTCTAACTTCAGTTGTGCTGAGTCCAGCCCCACACCCCCATCATTGCTGGTCTCCTTTCCCCACCCCCCATCATTGCTGGTCCTCTCCCCCCATCATTGCTGGTCCCCTTTCCCACCCCCATCATTGCTGGTCCCCTTTCCCCACCCCCCATCATTGCTGGTCCCCTTTCCCCAGAGTGCACTTTTAGTTCTAGAATATCCGTAAATTTTATATCTTAGGATCAGATGTGAACTTGTTATGACCATATTTCCTGTGTCCTTGGCTCCTCTAAAAAGGTGCATCATCTTGGTGTCTCTCCCTGCCCTCCATCTTTCCTGGGCTGTAGATTGCATTTCCTTGCTTCTTGAGAATGCTACTTACTGATTTTGTTTTGCAGGCGGTAATTCTGGGCTCTGTGCAGCACATCTGAATTCTGTTCTGTAAACCAGATACTGAGTCTTCCCTGGCTGTCATTTAATTTATCAGTGGCTCAGCTTGTTTCTTTCAAGGCTTATTTTAAATTCTTGTTGCCTCAGCTGTGTTAATAGGGAATGTCATTTGGGGTCTTGGTTAAATACTCAGTCTTCAGCAAGGCCTCCCACCAGGGTTGTCGGGATGTACCTCCAGCTGTGTGAGATGGGCAGCTTCCACAGGACCAGGTTTGCAGGGGTGACCATCAGCGCACCTCCCTCAGTTTCATACAGGGAACATCTTAGGACTTAGCTAGAGACTTTGGGGCGCACCGAGCAGGTCCAAGTGCTCTTTATTCCTCCGCCCCTTTCTTTTAGTTCCTCAGCAGACACAAACTCCGGCCCCAGCTCCTCACTGAGGAAGAAGACACGCCCAGCTCAGGCCTACCACCTGCTTCTTACCTGGAAAGTTCCATGCTGTAATCGGAGGGAACTGGATTCAGGCTCCCCCCTCGGGAATCGGACAATTTCTGTTAATCCCACCGAAGGAGAATAAGACCATTACCACTATTTTTGAGCCAAATTTGAAGCAAGCTTTATTATACTAGCCAGGATGTTCGACACTGGTCAGGTCCATACCTGGGATCCCCAGAGAATGGTACCAAATTATGTTAGTCAGTTGCTTATCAAGACAAAACGTACAAGGCTGCATACTTCCTGCCTCCATCTGATCAGGAGCAAGCACACGTCCTGAGGTACTTCCTGCCTGCGCACCTCCCAAGTACGTGTTATCCAGCACACCCTGTCCAGTTGGGACAACCAGCCTTGTTTATAGTGAAAACATGTGAACAGCCCCCAGCAACTAGGAAGTTACCTGTCCTTGGACAAGTGGGGCTTACAGGTTAGAGGTGTGTTTGTTTGTTTATTGTTTTATAGATCTTCTCTTTAAGAGACAAGCCATGCCCACTCCCTGCGACCCCTGCCCTCCTCTCGCCATCTTAGTTTCTTACCGCTCCTTTTGGTGCACATGCTTCCCTCTCTCCTGCGCCCTTCTCTGTCTCTCTCCTTTCTCTTCTCCTTCTTTTCCCACTCTTTCTCTCCTCTAAGTAATAAATATCCAATCTATCCTGTATGATGTGTCTGCTCATGTGCCTTCTACCCGCCTCCTGCTCACACCCCCGGGCTCGCTGGGACCAGCCTGCCAGGACCAGCCCAGGGCCGCATGGTTGGGCCCGCTGCTTGGGGACTGGCAGCCGTCTCTGCCTGGGACTGGTTGCTCCCGGAGCCCACTGCCTGCCTACCGCCGCTGGGGATCTTGCAGCATTTTTAACACTTGGTGCATAACTTTTGCCCTCACACTTCCTGTCTAACATTTGGAGAACAGTTATCTCCTGAACTCGATCTGGAGTTAGCATCATGAGTGATAAGACTGGTGTGTACCAGTATCGTCAGCCTTGTAGGACTGGTGTGTACCAGTACCATCAGCCTTGTAGGACTGGTGTGAACAGTATCGTCAGCCTTGTAGGACTGGTGTGTACCAGTACCATCAGCCTTAGAGGAATGGTGTGAACAGTATCGTCGGCCTTGTAGGACTGGTGTGTACCAGTACCGTCAGTCTTAGAGGACTGGTGTGTACCAGTTATGCTATCATCTGGAATTAGCATCATGTATAACAGGAGGACTGTTGTGTCCCCGGCACGGTTTTTCAATACTTTTTTTGAGTGAAAACACTTGTATTGGTGAGAGCCATAATTTTCCTCCATCATTCCTGTCCTCTGTCTGTTTTTCCTACCACCAAATTCACATTTACTTAACATGGGTGTTATGACCTGGAAGAAACAGAAGTCCTCGTTGGATACCCTGAAGCCCGGTTATCAAGGCACCCTCTCTCTTCTTAAGTCAGCTTCCTTGATGATTGGTTGATTCAACAACCTAGTGACCGAATACCGTCTGTGTTCCCACGCCGACTCTGTTTAAACACATGTTCTCCCTTTTAAAGGTGTGTTCCTTCATTAGATACTCTTTCTGCGAGGAGCTCGCCGTCCAGCTGGGAAGAGAAGCCTCATCTGAGATGGTGTCACAGACAGTCTGAGTGCAAAGAGGAGAATTACGGGAAGGGAATCACGGCTGCAGTGGTGTAGGGCTCACTGCCTCTGTACAGAGCCGTGGGAACGGGGCACCTTGGTGTGACGGATGGCAGGGAAGGCAGTGGCTGTGCGCTGAGGCTGGGGGTGAGCCGCAGGTAGGAGCTGGAGTGGGAATGTGAACGTGGGTGAATGCTGGGCTGGGCTCATTCTCAGCCAGGGAGTCGTTAGCACGACGCTCTGTCTATGGCAGCAGTAGAGGGTCCTGTCTGCAGTGGTGAACAGTGTTGTACTAGGAGTGGGGATCACATGGGCCTTTGACCTACCGAGCTGTTTGCTGGACTTGGCTCTATGATTAGAGGAGGTCCACTTAATGACCGTGAGGCACCAGGACAAGTGTATCAGGTCATAACAAAGGTTATCACAGCCCCTAAATCCTCCCCATCTTCAGAAGTCCCCAGTGCTATCCCTCTGCTTCCAATCCAGGACGGTCCTAGGCCAGCAAAGAGGGGGAGCATAGGTGGGGAGGATGCTCCCCAGGAGAGGGCTCAGCCAGCAAAGCATCTTTGGGAAAAGGCAGCTTGGACGGAAGAGTGAAGGGGCAAAAAGGAACAGCATGTTGGGGTTTTTCTTCTTCAGCGCGGCTGCTAAGCATCAAATCCCAAGCCTTCTTTCATTCTAGACCAGTCTCACTGCAGACTCCCACACTCTGCCCACGATGGTGCTGTACGGGAGCCCCAGGCTGAAGACAGGAGAGGGAGGTAAACGTGACTCAGGGCAGGGGCTCCTCTGGGAGGGGAGAGGCTGCAGGAAGCAGAGTGGACTGAGATAGAGCTGTGGGGAGAGGGAATGGGTCCCTCCTACTCAGAGGCCTCCCGGAAGGGTGGGTGGGAGGGGCCGTCTTGCACCCAGCTGTGGAAGCCAGCTGTGGTGTCCTTCAGACAGCCAGGCAGCACTCACCCTGCTCTGCCTTTCAGTATCTGAAACTTTCTTTAAAAGTGGGACAAGCCAGGGAGAGTGTTAGGTGGGAAGAATTTCTCTTGCTTTTGAGGGCTCAGACTAAAGTCTTACAGTGGAGCTAATTAAGCTTCCAGCCCCAGTTTTAAAAATGCTTCAAGTTCTGTCAATCATTCCTTTTGATTTTTTGAAAGATGTAAAATATCTGTATTTTTCTGATCACCCAAGCAATGCATAGTCATTATAAAAATTTAAATAGTGCCAAAGTACATGAAGGTGAAAGTGAGCGTCCCAGAGGTGATGCACACTGTGTGTCCACGTGGGGAAGAATCTAGGACCAGCCAGCCTTCCTCAGTGCTCTCAGCGCTGGCTCTCTCTGTATGGTGGAAGCAGGGACTGGCTGGCTGGAGCAGATCATGTCTGTGATGGGCACCATGCTCCACACAGCGCCCTTGACATGACTTGTTATAAAAGCCACTCTGTGCCTAGCAGACAGTTGTCATCTTCTGCTGGTTTTCCCATGTTGGGTGCCAGAGATGGTCTCTCTCCTAGTCTGTTTTTGTTGTTGTTTCTTCTTGTTCTTGTTCTTATTCTTCTTGTTCTTGTTCTTCTTGTTGTTCTTCTTCTTGTTCTTCTTGTTGTTCTTGTTCTTCTTCTTCTTCCTCCTTCTCCTCCATCTCCCCCTCCTCCTTCCTCCTCCTCTTCCTCCTCCTTCTTTTTCATAGAATTGTTAAACTTTATTCCAAGAAACTTGGGAAGGCACGAAAATCCACATGTGGTGTGTGTCCAAGCAGACTTTAAGGAGTTTGTACTGTGAAATCTAAAGTCCTCATGACATTGCCTTGTGTAGCTAATTTTTTGTGCGTAGCCCTGGCTGTTCTGGAACTCACTCTGTAGACCAGGGTGGCCTAGAACTCAGAGATCCACCTGCCTCTGCTTCCTGGATGCTAGGAATGAAGGCTGTGCCACACCGCCCAGCTAAGAGCAATTTTCAGTCTCTGCTTCCCCCTAGGTAAGCTTCTCTACTTTTTGTCCTTGAGCACGTTCCTGTGTTTGTCATCCGTGTTTGTGTGACGCGGCTGTTTGCGGTTTCCTTGACAGTTTGCATGGCTATGGTACTGGTGAACACCCTTTACATACACGAGTTACGTTCATCACCTCTTTAACTGTTGTCAGCTGAAACCTCATTGTCTAATTAAATATACTTGCTGATGATCTCATCACCTGAGGGCGTGGCTGATGATGGCATCACCCGAGGGTGTAACTGATGACCTCTCACCTGAGGGTGTGGCTGATGATGTCATTACCCGAGGGTGTGGCTGATGATGTCATTACCCGAGGGTGTGGCTGATGATGTCATCACCTGAGGGTGTGGCCGATGACCTCTCACCTGAAGGTGTGGCTGATGATGTCATCACCTGAGGGCGTGGCTGGTGACCTCTTCACCTAAGGGCATGGCTGATTACCTCTTCACCTGAGGGCGTGGCCTCCTCTGGTCAGGTCGGATTGTTTCTGTGAGTTATGTGAACTGTAGAGTCGTCCGAAGTGAATTTTTTTTAATGGGTTAGATGAAATTTATTCCTGCTAGGTCTTAAAATCCATCTGCTTATTTCCTTGCTTATGTGCTAACTCACCTCTTTCTGTCTGGTTCCCATGACATCTGTGTGGACTCTGTCCCCTGCTATACCCTTTCATTCCTATGTTGGAATCACAGCATTTGAATTACTGTCTGTGGAAATGTTTCATGGGCAGTGACTTCGCTCTTAAAAACGCACTCGGCTGTCATCTCAGAAACATTACAACCTGTTTGTCAAGATCTGTAAGCCTTCAGTGAGGGTCTGTGCCCCTGTGGTGATCACAGGGACACTTTCTATTGAAGCTCATCGGCTTCATCTGTCTTTTTGCTGTGTGTGTGATATTTCCTCATTCTGCGTTTCTCCTCAGATCCATCCCTGAGCCATTGTGTAGGATTAGCTGTCACTAGGTCATAGAGGGGTTTTTCAGTCGTGTGGGAAGCATGCCACACTGACTGGCAATGGACATTTTGCCGAGACCCATGTCACATGAACAGTGATAAGCTGCTGTCTCCGGTTCTGCCATTTCGAGCTTATTTGCTGCCTGTCTCTTTTGGTCATCCCGAAAGAATCTAGAAGGGCCATCAGGAGAGGCCTCTTCTTGTTTCTGGCTTCTATGGATTGGGTGTGCCTCTAGTGTTCGCCCTGACAGAGCGCGCACACATGTCCAGACAAGGCCAGGAGATCTGCGTACACAGAACTCTGACCCGCAGCCTCTTCTCACCTGTCCCAGGGAGCCAGACCACCTCTGCCACAGTCGCCAAGTCAGTCAGGACATGGCCCACATCTGCCAGCCTCCGTTTCAGCCTTAAGTTCAACCTCAGGAAACCAAATGTGGTGTCCCTGTATCTTCTAGCTTCCTCACGCCCCATCTTCAGTGAGGCACCTTGGCCTCTCTGTCTCTAGCTTCCTCACGCCCCATCTTCAGTGAGGCACCTTGGCCTCTCTGTCTCTAGCTTCCTCACGCCCCATCTTCAGTGAGGCACCTCGGGTTTCTCTGTCTCTATCCTTATGGCCCTCCAGCCTCTGGCTGCCCTGAACCGTGGCTTCCTCACTGCAAGCCTTTGCAGATTCCCCTTGAGGTGACCTTGGTTTGTTCTAGTGCAGCCACTGATCGCCGTGAGCAGCAATGTGTTTGAGAAAGAACGGAAGTGAGTTTCTGGACTGCTCAGGTCTCTGGCACCCTTGTCTCCTCTTTCTACAATTCTAATTGCATTGGCTACAGGAAAGCAGCTGACGGGTGGGGTGGGGCACATGGCCCTTTCTGGACATCGGTTTTATCATCTGTGAGGTGGTTGCTGGGTTGTTACCATTGGCAGAGGCTATGTGAGGAGCGATGGGAATCGACAGACATTGGGTGATGCGTTCCCTCAAGCCGGGATATCACGACAACTGACTTTAGGTGTGGGAGGACATTGATTTATAGTGACAATCCAAGTTTAATGTACATTTCTATTGAACTTGGATAGGAATGGCGTGTGGAGTGCTGACAGGCTCTGAGCCTTTCACAAGGCGCTCCGTCCCTCTTCTCAAGTCTGTAGTGAGGTCGTTTGGGTCTCGGTTGCCCCTCCCCTCGTCCTGGTGTTGAAGGCTTTGTCCCCAGTCTGTGGCACTATAAGAAAGGAGCTGCCACTTAGCTATGAATGCAGTTTGCATTGACAGATGTATTCACAGCCCCCAGGACTCAATTACCTCTCAGGGCCAAGCTCTGAATACTGCTTTGTGCAGGACCAAGCCTTGCGCACTTGAGTCTTGAAGGGCTTTCCATACACATCAGCTAATATTTGTTTGCAGTTGTCATAGCAACCATGGTGATAACTGGAGTGTCTAAAACAACTCAGGTGATCGTTCTTGTATGCTTTGGGGGGGTCAGAAGTCTAAAGTGTTGGTAGGCATTTTACTTCCAAACACTTGGTTTTATACCTTGAGCAGGCAAACCAGAAAGTTTTATCAGTCCCATCTTTGCTTAGCCATGATCCCTTCTTGCCAAATTCCATCATTTTGCTTCTGAAGTCATAATCCCTATTACTTTAATGTCTCAGGAGACCCTGGGACTCACTGAGTCTACCTGGGTCCCCTACATTTCTGCCTCAAACTTTATTAACCCAGTCATGTGTGCAGAATCCTGTTGGCTAATCTGGTCATGTGTTCAGATCCTACTGGTTAACCTGGTCATGTGTGCAGACTCCTGTTGGCTAATCTGGTCATGTGTGCAGATCCTACTGGTTAACCTGGTCATGTGTGCAGACTCCTGTTGGCTAATCTGGTCATGTGTGCAGATCCTGTTGGTTAACAGAGCTGTGTTTGCAGATTCCTATTGGTTAACCCATGCAGATCCTGTTGTTGAACCCGGTCATGTGTGCAGACTCTTGCTGTCACATGCACATGAAGTCAGCTCATAGATTTCAGAGATGAGGATGAGGGCATCTGAGGTCAGGGCACGTCAGGACATGTCAGGACACGTGTGGAATGAACTAGACCAAGAGGACTCCGAAGCTTTTAACCGCAGTGAACTGTGGACTTGTGTTCATGCGGCACCAAGCTGCTGTGGGTGGTTGTTATCTTCAGGGCGAGGGAGGCTGAGCGCTATGCTCTGTGACTTGGGACCCCACAGTTCCCTGGTGTTTCCGTTCATACCGGATCGTGGGGTCCAAGACCACATTCACCCTTCACACTCTGTTGACACAGTCTTAGGCTGGGTATGGTGGTACATGCTGGAAAGCCTAGCTCTTGGGAGGCAGAGGCAGGGGGATCACAGTAAGTTTGACGTCACCAGTGCCTGTTTGGTGAGTTCCAGGCTGCTTGGAGTTATGTAACAAGATCTTTTCTTTAAAAAGCACATAGACGAAGGGACAGGGGAGAGGGAAGGGGGAAGAAAAGGGAGGAAGGGGTGGAGTTGGCTTGGCCTGGGGGCTGTGGATATGGTGGAGAAGCACTGATCGACTAGAGGAAGAACAGCTGCCCTGCGTTCCTCACTCCCTGACCCCCTCTTCCTACAGAGGCGGGTGTTGGTGAACCCCAAAGAGGTGACCCCAGGTCAGCAAGATGCAAATGTGAAGCCCCCCAGAAGGAAGCCGTGTTTGGTCGGGGTCACGTTTGGGCTTTAGAGCTGTGTTCACACCTTAAAGACAGAACTGCCAAGTGTCTTCCCCAGCCAGACGATCCCACAGTGCTCCAGGGTCCACTTTCCACTCTAGCAGATCACAACAAAGTCACACTGTAATAAGGACACCGTGACTGGAGCTGGGGCAGCTCATGCACATTAATATTCCCAGAATGCTGAGCGCGTGGCCTGTGAGGCGAGCTCCTTGAGGATTTGCTCATAATTAATACAAAATCATTCTCAGAGTTTTTGATGAGTTGGTTATAATGAATGCAGAATAATTCCAGGGTTCTTTGACTTTTAATGAAGTTTGGTTTCTCTTAGAGATGTTGGGTTGGAGCAGTAACCTGTTAGTTACTCTTGGGGCTGGAGAGATGGCTCAGTGGTTAAGAGCACTGACTGCTCTTCCAGAGGTCCTGCGAGGTGGCTCACAACCACCTATAACTTCAGTTCCATGGGATATGATGCTCTCTGCTGGTCTCAGAAGGCACTGTGAGCATGTGATACACATGTACATACAAGCAAAGCACCCCACATGTAAAAATGAAAATAAAAAATAATTATTATAGTAGTACATGACATGATGGCTGGGGAGTGCTAGAATCCATGTGCCTTTACAAATTTATGCATATGTGCGTGTGTGTGTGTGTGTGTGTGTGTGTGTGTGTGTGCTATGAAGCTTCTAGGCAATTGTGCCACTTTTACCTGGTTTTGCCACCAAGCTATAACTCTGAATCCTGTGTAGTTTAGATAAAATTTACCCCAATTTTTATCACATTTAGTGATAGAATTGTTACTTTTTCATTTGCTGGGAAAATTCCATGTGTTTGCTGGAAGCAGCGCCTCACACTATGTGGAGACCAGGAGCTTCGAGGGCTGTGCTTGGCCCGGTTCCCACACAGTTGGTGGTCTGGGGGCTCGGGACAAGCCCGTTGTGTGTCCAGCAGAAGCGGTGTTCAAGGCATGCCGCGCTTCTTTACCAGACACACCCATGTGTCAGGTTTCGTCAAGAACACGTGGGCCTGCACCGCCTTGGTGTCCACCGTCCTGCTGATGATTTATGCTCGCAGAGTCCTTTCCTCCTGTCGCTCCTGACTTGGTCACGCAATCTGCGAGGATAATGTTAAAGGCAGCAATAGTAACGATATTGCCATAGGTGTGCCCGGCTGCACACTATGCAATGCTTGCATCACTGCACCATGTGAGGGTTGGCGGTGTGAGGCACAGGGATTACAGCAGGACAACCCTACCAGTTTATAAAGTAGATGGTTCTTTATATTGTGATCAATTGCATTGTTGGACTGGAGAGATGGCTCAGAGCTTAAGAGCACTGACTGCTTGCTCTTCCAGAGGACCTGAGTTCAATTCCCAGCAACCACATGGTGGCTCACAACCATCTGTAATGAGATCTGGTGCCCTCTTCTGGCCAGCAAGCATACAGACAGGCAGAATGTTGTATACATAATAAATAAATCTTTAAAAATAAATAAATAAATAGTTTAAATGCATGAGGAAAATATCACTTGCATTATGTCCTGGAAATCACCCAGTTGTCTGTGTCCTCTTGAGAGACACCCAGCCCTGGGTCTGCTGGTCCCTGACCGGTTGACCTAGAGACACTGTCTGTAACATAGGTGCAATGTGTAACACATTCTGCTTCCGTCAAGCCTGCTTGTGTGGGTGTGTGTTTCTGAGTGTGGTTTGGGGGTCTCTTGCCTTAAGAGGCCCCTTGGTATGAGTTCACGTGTGCGGCTGCCCTGCTGTGTCCTGAGGATGCTGTTGCCTTGTGTTCATCCCCTGCCTCAGGCTCTGACAGCCTCTCGATTTCATCCACAAGGGCCTGAGCCGTAGGAGGAGGGCAAGATATAGACCTATCCCAGTTAGGGCTGAGCATCCCACAGTCTCTTATTTTCTGCCCCTGACCATGTGTGAGTCTCTGTTAACTGGTATCCACTGCAGAAAGGAACTTCCCTGAGAATGGCGAGGTCAAGACGCAACGTCGTGATGGTGTGCAGAGCAGGCTCAGGCCAGGCCAAGTCTCAGCAGGGAGAGCAGAGGCGGGCACAAAGTCCCCTGTACCCCCCCCCCCCCCCGTCCTCTCCCGGTTAGGGAGAGGCAGTTCTAAGAATGTTGCTCCTGGTACATTGACCACATTCTGGTGGAAGGCCTCTCATCCAGGAACATGTGGGCAGCAGCGCACACTGGACTTTTGTTAAAACAAACAGACACAGCGATGGATGAGTAGGAAAGGGGAGTGGATCAGAGAGGAGCTGGGAGAGGCTTGACAATCACCAAAACATATTATATGAAATTCTCAAAGAACTTAAAAAAAAAAAAGGAAAAGTAAAAAAAGAAAAAGAAAAATCCCTTGGCCCAGTCTAGATTCTTGAGCGAATGCTGGGACCTGAGGCTGGAAACCTTCATTTGAAGCAGCTTTCTCAAATAAGCAGTGTAAGTGCCCTGCATGGTCTGTGCCACCGAGTCACAGGGCCTCAAACAGGTCACATGTCACATGTCATGTATTTCTATCATCTTATGACATGTATTTTTCCTTTTTTTCTACCATCAGGACTCGTTGGCCATGTCTGTAACATGTTCACAGTAACTGCCACACTGTGCTTAGATTGGGGCAATAAAAACAGCATAGAGCCGGCGGCCACGCTGCTGGCGTCGCTGCTCGATATCCTGCTGGGAATGCTGACACACACCTCTAGAGTTGTTCGGCAGGCTCTGCAGGTGAGTGGGCCCCCTCCACCCCACACCCGCCCGTCGGTTCTGC
The DNA here is from genome assembly GCF_000317375.1 of Microtus ochrogaster. Taxonomy (NCBI): domain Eukaryota; kingdom Metazoa; phylum Chordata; class Mammalia; order Rodentia; family Cricetidae; genus Microtus; species Microtus ochrogaster. The sequence goes on along the minus strand of NC_022012.1, from coordinate 93,338,019 downwards.
CTCTGTGTTCCCTGCTGTGTGAGACGGGAACACGATCCAGGACAGCCTTTGCCTTGGGTGCATCTGGGTTGGCCATGAGTGGGCAGATCTCTTTGCCCACCCTCAGCAGGAAGCCGAGCATGCTGGGAGCAATAGATGGTCACACACATGTGT
>NC_022012.1:93335544-93336957 GCF_000317375.1 Microtus ochrogaster | reverse complement strand
ATTCGGCTCACAGTTAGAAGGGTGCATTCTACCATGGTGGGCAGGAGCGTGAGGTGACTGTTCCCGTTAAGTTAGCAGTGACGTAGCAGGCGGACATTGACGCCAGCGTCCATCTGGCTTTCTCCATTTCTGTCCAGTGTTGGCCCAGCTAGTTAGATACCTCCCTCTCCTGGGCAGTTCTAAGTCAGACCAGGTTGACTGTGAAGGTGGCTGTCCCAGGTGTGTCCGTCTGTCTCCGCGTATATTCCATAGATCCCATCTGGGATGTGTTTCCCCAGCCATGGACAGTGCAGGTCAGCCATGAACATGGCCCACGTTTCGCCCTGTGATCTGTGAAGGGGAGAGGTGTGGTTTTACTGATGCTGTGTGTGACAGGTGCCTTCTGGGCTCACTGACCTCTGAATCATGTGACACTTCGATCAGGAGACTGGCATGCCGCAAGGTCAGATCATTGGCCTGCTTAAAATCTCAGTGAAATGACCCAGTGTGTGTGTGGAATAGAAGCAGATGCTGCGGTCGAGGCTGAAATGGCATCTCCATATCTTGTCTCTTCCTGCCCCACCCCGTCAGTCTCTCTCCAGACAGCTCTGTTCTCACTGCTGCCTCCCCGGGGGTGGTTTGTGAAGTTCTTTGAGACAGGAAGCGCTCGATCCACTTGAGTGCCTTGGCGGTCATGGCCTGCGGAGGATCGTGACTCGGAGGCTGTAAACTAAAGGGTCAGAAGTTCATCAACTCCAGGACAGTAGTGGTGCACTTTTGACTTACAGGTGGTTAGATAAGTAAAACACTCGGGGCTTTAGAAACTAAAGCTCCTTAACCCAAACCGTTTCCTGGTTCTCCTCAGGCTGCCCACACCCCAGTGCATCATGGTTGTTTTGCAGCTTTTGGCCCCTCTCCTCTCACTGTCTTCTCAGTCCTCCCTGCAGTAGGAGCCGGGCATTGCTCTCTGAGGGGGCTGCTGGCTTTGATCTCCGTAATGCCTAGTGTCCATCTGCAGGAAGTGTGTCCTCGAGGCTCAGTCAGAGAAGGAGCTGGGGAAGGAGCTGAGTGCCCATCAAAGACAAGTCCACCCATCGGGCCCTGGATGCTTTCAAACCTGAGGGTTTTCTTTGGCACTTTAAAAATCCTTCACACTGGGCCGTGCCCGCTCCATACCGGGGCTGTGCCTGCTCCACACTAGGGCTGTGTCCGCTCCATACCAGGGCTGTGCCTGCTCCACACCAGGGCTGTGCCCGCTCCACACCGGGGCTGTGCCCACTCCATACCAGGGCTGTGCCTGCTCCAAAATGGCCCTGCTTTACACTGGGGCCATGCCCATTCCACACCGGGGCCGTGTCCATTCCATACTCACGCTGCTTCATACTGGGGCTGTGCCTGCTCCACACCGGGGCCATGCCCGCTCCACACTGGGGC
>NC_022012.1:93334839-93335424 GCF_000317375.1 Microtus ochrogaster | reverse complement strand
GGGGCCATGCCCGCTCCACACTGGGGCTGTACCTGTCAAGCCTGTGTCTGCATCTGGCAGGAGCATGGAACCAGGCACTTGTATTCTCAGCCAGATCAGGAGAGAACGAGGCGTGGTAGGTGTCTGTTTAGCCTGAGCACGCCACAGTCTCGTAATTTCTGCACGCTGACCAATTGTGGATCTCTGTGTTCTTTGCCAGCCGCTGTAAGAGGCAGCTTCTTTGATGAGGGTTGAGAGACACAGTGATCTGGGGTACAGGAGCCACTAGGAGTCATTTTATGTAACAACAGAAGTGGGTTCTTCATGCTCTCCCAAGGCTCAGGGATCATTGAGGTCTGAGAACCAGAGGCCGTGAGTGAATACAGGGAAACTGCTTGCAGGCACCAAGACCTCACAGTGACTGGCCATGCACAAGACCTCCACAGCCAGGCCAGACAAAGTCCCAGCCAGGAAAGGGGAGGTGGCCAGGAACCCCATCCCTCGCCGAGGAGCTGTTGGAGGGAGTCGGTTTTCCACAAAGGGCGGCCCCTAGTTGGTCAACCACTGTCCAGGACAGACCCTACTCCCAGGAGTGTTTGAACAGTG
>NC_022012.1:93329842-93334354 GCF_000317375.1 Microtus ochrogaster | reverse complement strand
TGGGGGGTGGAGCTGCAGGGTTGGGGGAGGGTGAATATGATGAAAACACATTGTAAAACTTCTCAAAGAATTGATAAAAATGTTTTATTGTTGTTTGGTTTTTTTGGTTTTTGTTTTCTAAAGAAAGGACCATTAGCTTTTAGGAGGCATTCAGTTTAGTTAGGGGAAACTGTCGATATATAGATGTTTATACACATGGGAATGCACTGATCTGAAGATCAGAGTATTTCCAGATGGATAACGGGGTTGGGGCTCTTGAATCGGTTTTGAGATTGGGCAGAACATCAGCCTTTCCTGTTGGGGTCTGATTCTCAGTGCTGAAGTGGCATCGGAAGCTTGCTTGCCGGGTTCTAGCAGAGAGACCATCAGGCCCTGCTGTCTCATTTCGCTATTGTCTGTACACTGAGTTGTGCTTGCTCTCCCACAAAGCCTGCAGGTGGCTAGAGCACGCATTCTAATTGGTCTTAATAAAAACCAAGAGTCAGATATTAGGGGGTGAAAACTGAAGGATTCGAGAAGCAGAGCAGCCAGCCACCTCTACGAAATCCTCAGACTGAAAAAGGGCTGAGCCCCTGTCTCCTCCCTCCTCATATTCCTCTCTCTGTCCAGCCACGTCACTCCTGTCTCCACCTCCCAAGTGCTGGGATTAAAGGTGTGAGCTCTGTTTTTCTTTTCTTTAAAAAATGACAATGGTTCATATTCTCTCTGGTGTGGTTTTCTGATTTATGAAGGGACAATCTGGGCCTTCACCCCTACCCCACCCCACCCCAGGGTGCTTTGTAGCCTCCCCTGCCTCCCCTCTGCTATCATGGTTTCCTTCCTCCCCCACCTCCTCAGTGCTGGATGACCTTAGGGCCTTGTCCATCTGCAGCAAGGGCTCCACCACAGGACTGCATCCTCAGCCCTAAAGTGTGTCTGCTCACAATAGTTTTAGCATGGCTGTCCCGTCACTATTGGCAGAACATTTTTGTGGTGCTGGGTTTTAGAGGCAAGTTGCATCACCACATGACAGGACCGGGTAGACCTCGGTATAGCTGATTTTCTTCTTGTCCCTCGTTCTGCACAGATTTGCCTGGTCTCTGTTCATCAGCAGACCTGTGCGCGGTGCCTGATGCCATCACTAGATTGGAGTGGTGAGGCTGGAGATGACAGGATCATTTAGTGCTGGACTTTTTATACTGAGAAGTTATATGTGTTCTTTTATTCCACTTAGATCACATCAATGGCCATTTACTGTTAAATATGGCTCATAAATTGACAATTCCATGTTGAGAAAATATGCATATATGTATTTCTCCAAAAGTTCTCTGAGATCCATGCTCATACATCTAGCAGTTTGCTTGGTGTGATCACCAGATGCCCAGGCCTCACGCTGAGCTCCCCGTTTGTCCCCCCAAGACCATGCCCCCATTGCAGCCCACGCCAGCGCTTCCCTGCTGCACACACCAGTATCCTGGGAGTCAGTCTTACTTTCCTCTTTTCGCTGTCCGCCCCGTCTGCCCTTGCGTGGTGTAGACCTCTTCCTCAGGAGCCGAATGGATGTAATTACTTTTCTGCAAACCTCAGCCAGGCTTCTGTCTTCTCTTGCCCAGACTACAACACCTGGGCAGGTCAAGGACACTGAATGGTGAGGGACAGTGACTTCTTAGAAAAGAGTCAGTGGGACCGGAAGCAGAGGATGGGGAGGTCAGTGGCTGTGTCCTGAAAGGACAGGGGCCCCAGCACACACAGGGGGGCAACCTAAAGAGTGAGGACCTGAAGTGAGAAGAGAGGCAGGCCTGACCTCTGCAGTTTCTCTGGGCCTCTCTGGGGATCTCTCACTGTACGGGCTTCCATCACAGGCTGGGTGAGACCTTTGTCAAGGGTGTCGCTTAGTCTGCTCATCTTACAAGCTGCCAAGTTATGCATGGTTGAGGTCTCTTCCTGGGAACCCAGTCACCTGTAGAGGTGACCGTGAGTGCTCTAGGCATTACTGGAGCTTTCGAAGGACCATGAGGTGACCTGTGGGCAAGTGCCCGCATGTGGATTTGTTCCGTGGCCTCGCCTGCCTGCTCAGAAGGCTTGGAAGGGAGTGCTGGCCCGCAGCCCCTGCTGCAGCCCACATCCTAATCTGCAAACCTGTCTCATCCTTACCAGCCGACATCAGTGTCAGCTCTAGGATGATGTGTTAATGTTTAATGTGCAAACGTGCTGCTACCTCACGTCAGCCTGTGCCTCAGAAGGCGAGGGATCAACAGCCATGGTGCTGAGAGGTCCAGGAGAAAACCACTCTGCTTAGGAAGTCAGGTGGGGAGGGGCAGAGAAGAGCAAGCTAACAGTTGCTGCTCTTCCCCTCAGCCAGGAAAGGTGCAATCCTCAGCAGAGACCTCTGCATCAGTAATAGCAATAAAATAGGCAGGCGGGCGAAACCCTGTTTGCAGGCCTGAAGGGCTGGGGAAAGACCCTGGAGTCCAGGCTCGTGATCTGCTCTGCAAGGTCACGCTAAGGTCACGTTCTAAAAGCAAAGATTGAGAAGCATCCTGAGCTAAAGGAGTGCATCCTAAAGCTGAGGTGGGGAGAGAACCCGTTGGAATATGAAGACTTTGTCTCTGTGGTGAGAATGTTTGCACTTAGTTCTGTGAAGGCCCATGGTCGAAGGCGTATTTCAGGCCAGGGCTCATCTCTTATCAAAGTGTAGCTGAAGCCTGCGTGTAATGGTTGGTGTTGTCTGCTTCATGGGATCTGGGCTCACCTGGAAAAGAAGCCTCTCGGCAAAGCTGGGCAGAAATGGCTGTGCTAACTGAATGGGAAGACCTCTCTTTACTGTGGCGGGAATCCTAGACTGTGAAGAAACTTCTAGCAGAGCACACACGCATTCATGGCCCTGCTTCCTGATTGTGGATGCAGTGTCGTGAGCTGCTGCATGCCTCTGCCATCTTAAGGCCCCTCAGTAGATGGTACCCTTGAACAATGAACCAGGAAAAGGCCTTCCCTGCAAGCTGCTTTTGTTAGGGATTTGTATCGCAGCAACAGGAAAGTGAGATGTCCCGAGGAGTGGGTAGATACTCTGGGTGTCATGTGTCACGGGTGTGCATAGAAATACCCAGAGGAGATGAGTGGTGTGCCCTCGGCATTGGATGGCCTTGGTGTGACCTTACTCTGCCAAACAAGTTTCTCCTGTGTGTGTGTGTGTACACGTACGTACCATGTCTGTGTGTCTGACATGTGGCATGCATACATTTGGGTGCACTCACAGGCCAGAGGAGGAGGCCATGTGTTCTGCTCCTTCACTTACTGTGGGAACTCCTTCAGCCAATAGCCTTTAAGATACCAGCCCACATGGGCGGGGCCTCTTATACTATAAATGCTGCTGGATTCATTTTCTGTTCCCTGCTTGCAGAGGACTGTGATTTGTGAGTCTACCCTTAAATAAAGAACCCTTTATTATACTCAGTTTTGAGCTAGTGTGGGACTGCTCTATAGCTCCATCTACAATAGGCTGCTAAAGCAAAGGTGACATCTCACAAGTAATGAGAAACAAAGAAATTATATATTTGTTATATGTGATTTATTATATATAATTTTACACGTGTGTGTGTGTGTGTGTGTGTGTGTGTGTGTGTGTGTGTGTGTGAGATCACAGTGTAGCCTCAGGGAGCCTCCTCCCCCACAGCCATGTCATTTGAGTGCTGGGATCTGAATTTAGGTCCCTTGTGTTTCCATAACAAACATGGAGCCAACTCTCTAGCCACCACCCAGATTAAGGTTTTTCTAGACCTCAGTTTTCCTACTTAAAAAGTGGGGTGACAAGCATAGACCCTCAAGTTGGCTGGAACTACAGGGCGCTTACCCACTGCAGGGTAGAGAATGTGCTCACTTTGACTGTGAAACGTTCCCTATCAGTGTGGTCTGAACACTTGGTCTCCTCCTGGCTGCACCGTTTAGGACGCTTGTGGAACCTTTAGAAGATAAAGGCTCTCTGGAGGAAAGGCTCTCTGGGGCAGGGTTTTAGGTTTTTAGCCTAGCTTTGCTTCTCGTCTCCTCTCTGCTTCCTGATGACCCAGACACGAGCAGGCAGCCTCAGGCTCCTATCCCCACAGTTGAGGGCACCTCCCACCACCAACCTTCTGCTGTGATGGACTGGACCCCAGAGTGTAGCCAGAATAAGTTCTTCCTCCCTACAGTTACTCCTTTGCTTTTGGGGGGGTTGTTTGTTTCTATTGAGACAGGGGCTCACCATGTAGTCTTGGTTGGTCTGGAATGTTCTATGTACCACGCTGCTCTTGAACTCACAGAGATCCACCTCCCTCTACCTCCTGAGTGGCAGGGTTAAAGGTGCCATGTCCCCCAGTTGTTCCTCTGAGACACCTTGTCACAGCCAAGAGATAAGGAAGGTAGCTAACAGGGTGCCACCACCCTTCTGGCTCCTGCAGCACCTGCCCCACCCTTGGGTGCTACCAGCCTTCCTGCAGCACCTGCCCCACCCTTGGGTGCTACCAGCCTTCCTGCAGCACCTGTCCCACCCTTGGGTGC
>NC_022012.1:93327700-93328939 GCF_000317375.1 Microtus ochrogaster | reverse complement strand
CCTGTGCGAGGGCTCGACTGTGCCAGGGTTGCCTGTGCCAGGGCTCCTGTACGAGGGTTTGTCTGTACGAGGGTTCGCCTGTGCCAGGGTTGTCTGTATGAGGGCTCGCCTGTGTGAGGGTGCCTATCCCAGGGTTCACTAGTGTGCTTTTTCAGAATTTCTGAGACTAAAGCAATTCTGTCGAAGTTCAGCAATGCTAGTGTACCTGTCATTTAATTCCCCTCAGAACGAGAACCAGAGCAGCTTCTGGAGGTCATTTGTTCTGTAAAGATACTAAACTTATACTTGATTTAAAACCAGGTGGCTTATCATTCATTAAGGTAATATTTAATGTCCAGGCGGGATGGTGCACATATGTTAAATGAGCTCCAGAGAAGCAGATGTGTCACAGTGTAGGCGCGATCAGCCAGAGCCACAGCGAGACCCTGTATGTACATATGTACATACATCCATACATACGTATATCCATACATACGTACATCCACACATACGTACACCCATACATATGTACATCCATACATACGTACATCCATCCATCCATCCATACATAAATACATACATAAATACATATATAACATACATACATACATACATACATACATACATAGACAGGATGATAAGTAAATAGGGCAGATTCAAATAGTTAACTTCCTTAATGAAAGTGTGATTTAAAATGCATTGAACTCTGGTAAGAAAAGACAAATCTTTTGAGCACCCAGTCCCTTCCAAGAGAGACTTCTGAGTTGTACGGAGTCAGACACAGCCCCCCACCCCCACCCCACCATGAACTGGGACAGGACAGGGATGGGAACAAAACTGTATTACAAATTATGGCTTCTGAGTGGTGACTTCAGTCTGAGCGGCCAGGAATGAACCAACAGCCTCTGACTACACGTCACTAAATTTCTAGGTGAAATCAATGCAAACCTTGAGCTTTGACCAGCTCTACAGTTTCCACCAAACTCAAAGAGAACCCAGACGTTGAGACAGGTGACTCCCCCTTAGATAGCAGCCAGCTGGGGTCCATTGGTGAAATCCCATAAACCTCAGAAAAAGCAAAAAGCTTCAGGAAGGCCTATGAAATCAAGGCCTGTTTGTGCCTCCATAACCAAATGAGAGCCGTGTTCCTCTGACCCCTACCTCTGTGAGACTGACAGCTCATTGGTGAGGTCAGGACTGAGGCTGGCAGCTCATTGGTGAGGTCAGGACTGAGGGTGGCAGCTCATTGGTGAGGTCAGG
>NC_022012.1:93324023-93327600 GCF_000317375.1 Microtus ochrogaster | reverse complement strand
TGGCAGCTCATTGGTGAGGTCAGGACTGAGGGTGGCAGCTCATTGGTGAGGTCAGGGCTGAAGCTGGCAGCTCATTGATGAGGTCAGGACTGAGGCTGGGAGCTCATTGGTGACGTCAGGACTGAGGCTGGGAGCTCATTGGTGAGGTCAGGACTGAGGCTGGGAGCTCATTGGTGAGGTCAAGACAACTGGCGTTTAGGGTTTACTGCCCTATGGCTTCAGGATCGTGAATGAAGTTTGGGCAAATAATTGTATAGGTTTAATTGCATCCAGGAAGAAAAGGCGTGGCTACATGTGGTTGCCTGTAATCCCAGGATTCAGGAGGCCAAGGCAGGAAGATTGGCGTGAACTTGACTCCAGCTTGAGCTGTCTAGTAAGCTCCTGGTCAACTTGTGTTACAAAGTGAGACCTTGTCTTAGTCAAACAGATCCTAATGAATAGACAGCCAAAAGCATCCCTAAGGTTCAGCTGGAAAGGGAGGCACAGTTGCCAGGGGTTTATGTCGTACATTACAATGACAGAGAATACAGAAAGTGTGAAGTTGGCTAAGTGGCTGCAGTAATAAGGAAAGACATCACAGCACTGTGCTCATGGGCATGGTCTTAACCTAGCTCTGTGCTTACCAGCAGGGAGGGGTACAGGCATGCACCACTGTATGTGGTCTTATTGGTTGATTCCACCAATGGTTATTAGGTCACAAGGAGGCTGTGGGCGCTCAGTCAGCTGGACCATGTGATCTGGCCGGTGCGGGCACAGCGAGGTTCTCTTTCTACTATTTCTACTATTTCTACTATTTCTATTAAGTAAGATCAGCCCGGATCTTACTTAATCCCCCCTTTTCTGTGATGTGGGGCCCACCTTTACTTTACAGGGAAGGCCCCCGAGCTGTTGAATCTAGAAACAAAACTTTAGAGATTAAATGTGTGCTTTTAACACCCACACATCCCTCATCAAAGTTCTCACTGCCTCTGGATTAGCTTTGAACCCTTGAAACCCTAAACTCAGTGACGTTCAGAAACAATCGGACTGGCAGGGAGTCTGTTAGAAAGCTTCTGTGTTTTCTGTCTTTAAGTGTGAGGGGTTTCCATGGCAAGAAGACAGGGCCTGATTGTGAGTGAAACCATCACAGCTAAGGTTCTCGTGGCTTCAGGGGCAGAGTCCCAAGGACAGTGACAAACACATTGATGGAGAGAGGTGCTCGCCAGCCTCATAAAGCACTTTGTTTTGGGATGGTGAAAGAGGTTGTCCTTAAGCTTCTGTGACACAGTCACATCCAGTTCCCTAGCAGAGGTAATTAGGGAATATAAATGATTAAGAGATGCCTCGAAATGCAGGCTGTAGCCCACACAGTTGCTGTCGGCCAGAACTGCCGGGACCCCTCGATGCTGCTGGTGTCAGGTGATAAACTTAAACTTAGGGGAGGAGAGCAGTCAGCCCCACCCAGTCTCCTAGAGAACCCTGCCTCTTTCAGAATAGCCGTTCACCAGGTGTCCTCCAGAGCAGTCAAGTCTGAAATAAAACATAGATGGGCCACAATGAGACGTCTCACGCTGGAGCAGAGCAGATCCGGGCTTGAACGGCCTTGAGCATGAATGCAGAAGATCACGTGTTTCATGTTCTGAGCCGACCTCTCCTGTAAGGTGCAGTTCCTGAAGTCCGTCATCAGGGGAATCTTTGAAGTAGGCAGATGAGGCCCACCCTGCACACCTGCACTGCCTGTAGACCTGACCTGTCTGCTCTTGTCTCCTGCATCTCCATGCTCTACCCCCTAAGCCTCCAGAAAAGACGGCGCACAGGCTCCACAGGGGCACCTGGATTGTCTTATATTCCTTTACCTCTTACATTGAACCTCTTCAAACAGCTACCGGCTCCCCAGGGTGGCCAGTGGCCATGCATTTCACTGCCATGGAGCTTATGATAGTCACTGCCTAATGTGACACAGGGTTCCTTACTTGAGGGGAGTCATGTGTGGCTCAGGGCTGGAAACGGCAAGGGGTGGGACCGCCCAGCCCGTGATTTCGGGTGAGGGGCTCTGGGAGGACTGGCAAGAGGAGCAGGTGATGGTGTCCAGCTCAGTGATGCTGCCTCAGGAACAACTTGACATCACTGGCTCACATTGTCACGTGTGTGTCATAGGCTCATGCTATCATGTGTGTCACTGGCTCACACTGTCACGTGTGTGTCACTGGCTCACATTGTCATGTGTGTGCCACTGGCTCACATTGTCACTTGTGTGCCACTGGCTCACATTGTCACGTGTGTGTCACTGGCTCACATTGTCACGTGTGTGTCACTGGCTCACATCACATGTGTGTCACTGGCTCACATTGTCACGTGTGTGTCACTGGCTCACATCACATGTGTGTCATAGGCTCATGCTATCGTGTGTGTCACTGGCTCACGTCATGTGTGTCTGAATTCTGTCTCATTTTCTGCTATTTGTTTTGCTGGCACTGCCTCTCCTACCCGCATCGAGCAGTCCCTCTTTTGCTCCTCCACCCACCTGAGATGCTGTGCTCAGACCAGAGAGTCTGGCACGGAGCCCAGCGTCCTCTTCATGGACAGCTCCTCTTGGGCTTGCAGTTCTTCCCAAAGCCTTCCTTTGTCACCTCTACTTTTACAGATGTTTCTGGACAGAGACCATACTGTCACTCGCGTAGCTCTCGTCACAAGAGTCTCCTGTGTTCACGTGCAGCTCCCCCTGACACCTCTCTCACTGGCCACTAGTGAGTGCTGGTGCCTGTGCTGGGTGTATGTGAATTAGCCCAGGACAGCACTATCCCGAGTGACCCCAGCTCTCTGAGATGCTGGCTGCCAGCCTGAGGCACCAGAGGATCAGTGGGCATTTGCTTAATGTACGTGAGCTGTGTTATGTGCGTCCAGGTTCTCGCTGGAGCCTTCAGCCTCATCAGCAGCCTGTGCCAAGAGTGTTGTTCCGCGTCTTCTCTGGGAAAGATTAACACACATTGATAGCTTTGCATAAAGTAAGGGAAAATAGCAATAAAGTTACTGAGCACCTCACCAGAGCACACACTGAGTAAGGATAAATTTTACAGTGCTGTTTAAAAATGCAATAGGCCACAGGAGAAGGCCCCGGGACGGCTCCCCTACGGGGAAGAATAAATGGACTTCAAGTTTTAGTTTGACTTGGCCGACTTCGGGAGCGTGGGCCTAGAGGCAGGAGGATAAACTTGGTAGTTTTGAGTCTCTTTGCAAACGTGGCCCACGGAAAGCAAACGCACCCTGGGGAGACTGAACCCCAAGTCATGAACAAAGCTACGCGTCCCTGTCTGTGGTGACGTCCAAGACTCTTGGGGTTGCTCTAAACCCTGCGTGAACCGTGGCTCCAGCCACGATTCTTGAGCTACGCAGTGATGTGTGGGGTTTTAGATGGGGTCTCCCCAGGTACATGAGATACAGTAGCATAGTTTCTTTTTATGTTGGGGCATGGCAATGAGCTACAGCTGCTCTCAGCCTCCCTTCATGGGATGAAACAACCCACACAGTGGTCACATTGTGAGCTATGTTTGGTGAATGAAGTGTGTTAAATGCATTTTAACTTACATTTTCTTTTTTT
>NC_022012.1:93322682-93323298 GCF_000317375.1 Microtus ochrogaster | reverse complement strand
TGGCTCCATTGGTTGAGAGCCAGCACTTGTCCAGCACATCCGCCCTGTATACCCTGCCCTCCCACTCACGATCGGCCGTCTGTTACCAGACCAGCCATGCTATTTCAGTGCATCTACCCAGGCAACCTTCAGGACTGCAACTTCAAATGTATGCACTGTTTCTTTCCGAAGTCTGTGCATTGTTCCCAGCCTGTGGTTACTCATGGGCACAATGGAGGAGAATCACAGTGAAAGGTCTGTGTAAGGCACCATCCCTGGTGTCTGACAGCCACGACTTCACGACCCCTTTGCATGAGCATGTCTGGGCTCGTTAGTTATATGCAACACTCCACACAGAATTCATAACTTTAGGAGTCTTCCCAGTTCTCACCTGACATCCATGGGCTTCTCTGCCTCTTCTGCTGAATGACTAACCCTATTCTGGCAGAGGCTGTGTCTCTCTGTTGTCTTGGGGCCTAGGATGGAGGTTCAATACAAATGACCTAGGAAGGTGAGGGACAGTACAGCAAATGTTCACACTGTGATGGAGAAGAACCCAGGACTGCTCACCTCCCCACTGTTCCCTGCTGAACTGTCTTCCTCCTCAGAGGGCAGGCAATGGAGACTGCTGGCCGCC
>NC_022012.1:93317486-93322162 GCF_000317375.1 Microtus ochrogaster | reverse complement strand
GTGTCCGCTCTCTTGTTGGCATGTATGTCTGTCTGCACTGGCTTTCACTGCACAGTTTGTATTTCCGAAACCACTGATTGACCAGAAAGTACACAGCAGCTCTGACCAGGGACTGTGCGTCTAGAAGATCACTGTACTTGCGATCTGTAAAAACAAACAAAACACAACCCTAACATCCCAGCAGCTCTGGTGAGAACAGAGGCTCTGGGCATTGAGTCTGGATGCCTGTGTCTGTGGCCATACCAGCCTGAGTGTGTCCAGCCACATCAAAATAGATGCCATGCACTGTCACCATCTTCTTCAGGGAGAGGCCCAGAATGTGGCAGCTGGTGTTGAGACTTGGGTAGCTTCAGGAAAAGGTGTTTCCTGTGTGCTCCCGTTACTCGATGGGTGTTTGTCATGATGTGTCGCAGTGTAGGTTTTAAACAGCATTTTGTTCTTGACCAGGGTGCCCTGACCTAAGCTAAACAAACAGACAACAAACACACAAAAACCACACACACAAAAAGAAAAAAAGAAAAAAAACCCCTCACAGACGGGGTACAAAGGGTCCTGAAAGCACTTCCCCCAGAGAATGCTTCTTGACCATGGATGGACGACCCCAACGCAGCCTCGTCAGTCCCTAGCCCACTCCCAGGTAGTAATGCTCGGTTTGTGACTTCTTGGTGAACAAATGTCCTTTCACCCCAGTTAGGACCCTGAGGACAGACCAAAGAGATGACGCCACTTGAATCTAGCTTGTGGAACCCATGGGTTAGCTGGGGTCCCTCACCGTGGCATCAGTGACTCAAAGGCAGATGCAACCCCTGCCAGCATGGGTGAGAGACGAGAGCTGGATTTCTATGGCTCTGCCCAACATGCAGAGAGCTCCCCCCGAAGACTCCTCTCTCCCACAAACTGCTGCTTGTGGGTCTGAAAGGGCCAGCATCTGGGTAGGTCTTCCTCCACTGCTGCCTAGGAGAGTTGACTGGGCAGTAGGGCACACTGAGGGAAATGGGGAGTGGGAGTTGGGGTGGGGGAGCAGAAAATGTGGATTTGTGAGATCTGGGTCATGCCCAAGTGTTCTAGCCGCGAGAAAGGTTGTACTTGTTGTTCTGTGCTGCGTTCCCTGTATGCGTGCCTTGTATCTCTGCATAGTCACGGCTGGGACTGTGGCATCTGTGAGGACAGAGCCCTATAGCCTGATTATGTGCAGGGTTGGAAGGGTTGACGCTCAGAGCCAGGTTCTGGGTCAGAATTCACTGTGATTTTTCTGCTTACATATCTCCCATCTTGTGATCAGGGGTGTTGATGAGCTTGGGTTTGGGAGATGAAGAACTAATGATTTCACTTTAGTGAGATCAGAAAGTGGTGGAAACCAGTAGAAATAGATAACTCAGGAGGGCTGGCCAAGGCATCCGGTGCAGGGTTCACTCAGAAATACTGGGATTTGGTCTGGGTTGTGGCTCCGTGGTGAAGCTTTGGCCAGAAGAGAGTCCTGGCCTCAGCTCCTGCACAGGAAAGAACAAAACAATAGTCCCCCACCCCACTCTCCCACCCCTAGTCACCAATTATATAAAGCTCATTTACATAACAAAGGAAATTAAATTAAACAAAACCCAATAAACACAGGTTTTTACCTTTTCAGTCTTTGGAGTTGGAAACTGTTTATGGACTCTTAATTGGTAAATTAAAATGTAAATAGGTATGTGTCAAAAGTTTTCAAATTATTGTTGCCATTAATCCCACTGCCAGAAAGGAGGTTGTGTAGGAAATCATTTGAAGTGTGGGGCATTTGTGTAAATCCATGAATTCATGACGTTATTTTAAACATCAAAAACCTTCTAAATAGCTTGCGGATCGCTCAATTAGAAAACAAATTCTGGTTTTTAAAATTTCTATTTGCGTGTGTGAGGGGGTCAGAGGACGACTTTGGGGGATGTCTACATCTTTGCTGAGGTGTTGTCTCTCCCTTCTGCTGCTGCGCTTGGTGCTCTAGGCTGGCTGGCTCCTGACCTTCCTGGCAGGTCTGTCTCTGCTCCCATCTCACCAGAAGCATTGCAGATGTGAGGCCACTGCTTGGGGCTTTTATGTAGATTCTGAGGACTCTAGTTCACATTGCCAGCTTGTGCAGTGAGCTCTTCTCCCCAGGAAGCTATCAGCCTTGCAGTGAGTGTTTTCTTCCCAGGAAGCCAGCCCACTTGCCCTAAAGTCTAGTTCTAGGGTAGAATTCTGTGCCACTGAATCTGATTCTCAAAGCATATTTAACAATCTGGGGAAACTGTAACAAAAATTCTAGTTGTTCTTAATAATAAAAACTCAGAGTCAGATATTAAGGGGGTGAAAGCCAAGAGGTCAGAGAAGCAGAGCGGCCAGCTTCTAGAAAGCTCTCACTCACCTCTACCAATGCTCAGACCCAAAAGACAATCTTGTCCTCAGCCTGCCTAGACTGCACTGTTCTTCAGACTACACTGAGCTCCTGACTCTCCCCACCCCCGCCTTATATTCCTCTCTCCACCCAACCATATCGCTTCTGTCCCCACCTCTCTCGTGCAGGGATTGAAGGTGTGGGATCCCAAGCGTGGGATCATATACCTGTGATATAAAAATAATAATTTTGGGAGGGGGAGAGAGAGCAAGAGAGCATGTGTATTGGGGAATATTAGTTTAAAGAGTGTTACTTTTGTTTATGCCGCATTTGTTAACACTGTGAAGCTTTACTTCTTTACCTGTCTAAAACACCTGATAGTCTAATAAGGAGCTGAATGGCCAATAGTGAGGCAGGAGATAGGTTGGGATCACCTTTGTGTGAGCTCTGTTTCTCCTTTAGACAGATTCAATGTTGTGTAGTCCAGGGTGGCCTTAAACTCACAGAGATCCTTCTCCCTCTGTCTCTCAGTCCTGTGATTAAAAGTGTGTGCTACCACTGCCTGGCTTGTAGTGGCTTTAGCTCTGATCCTCAGGCAAGCTTTACTTGTTAAAACATAAGCAAAATATCATTATAGAAAATATAACATTAAATAAAATACTAGGATGTTATCAGATGCTAATTCAATGTATATTTTATAATGTATATATAATGGGAATATCTTACGCCTAAAAGTTAACGTATATTTACAATAAGTATTGTTTATATTTATTTAATTATTTTGTATGTATGAACACATGTCAAAATACAAGTGGGAGGTCAGAGGACCACTTGCAGAACTCGGCCCTCCTCTATGTGGGTCCTGGAGATCAAACTCAGGTCATCAATTTGGCAGCAGCTCCTTTGCCTGCTGAGCCATCTCACCAGCCTTTAAAATCAGCATCTTCTAATTATGGCCATTACCCAGCATCCTTTAGGACTGGCCCATGTACGCAGGCCGCTGCCGTCCTTATTCACAGAGGCTCCCTCTGCTCTCCGAAGCAAGCGTGTTAAGTCTTGAACGTGGAGAGATGGAGCTCTTAACTCCACCTAGCAACACCTCAGCTGCTGCAGGCACCCATCATCAGCTTGCCCTTCCATCAGCGGCCTGGGCCACAGCTGAGGAAGGTTAAGAGGGTCCCAGCACCTGCCAGGGCTGAGTAAGGGGCCTTGCCATCAGGCAACTTGTCATGAGCTAATCCTCCTGACTCACAGAGGTTACCAGATCCAGGCTCAGCTGCTTTCCTGATATGGTGTTTGGCACAGTAGTGATCCTGGAGAAGCTGGATGCCTCTGGCTGCATTGCCTCCTGTGGAGATTATATCCACAGAGGGTGGTCTGTCACCGGCTGGCAGGAGCCTGCTCACAGTGGCGCGCCTGATGTTGCAAGGCTGATGTCAGTCACCTGGTCTGTTCTGCAAGGCCCCCGAGCAACATTGTTCCTGATGGCTTACACATTTGCCATTTCTGGCACTGTACACGGTGGTCACGGTGGTCAGGCTCTGGGGGACAAGATCAGGTGGAGGCAGATGAGTCTGTGCTGTCGCCTCCAAAAGCACACACTGCAGCAGAATCTGCTCCAATCAGTGAACTCGGCTGCTGCCTGGAGAAGGGAGGAAGCAGCTAACTCAGAGTCAGCAGAAGCACAGTCAGGGCTGTGGCCAAATCCAATGCAAACAGAGAGGTGGCAGGACTCTGTTCTCTGAGTGTTTGGGAAATCGCACATAAAAGAACGGTGACCCAGCGGGTGAGGGCAGTTGGTCCAGTACTAAAATTATGTACGTATTTGAGACAGTATCTCACTGTGTAGCGCTGGCTTGCCTGGAACTCACAGAGATTGCCTACCTCTGCCTCCAGAGTGCTGGGTCCTGAGTTTGATTTCCCCCCTCCCCAAGTCCACGTGGTGGAAGGAGAGAACTGACTCCCAAAGGTTGTCCTCCGACCACAGGTGCACCGCGGCACGAGCATGCCTGTGCATGTCCACCTTCCAGACCTGTGCAGTGAGACTTATCATCAGTGCCATGGCTCCGATTCTTCTAGAGGAGGGCAGTGTGCCGGTCCACCGTGTGCATCCTGAAAACAGCTGGGCTGGCTTTCTGTGGCCATTAAATGTCCCATGGTACTGTAATACCCTGCTCTACATGGCCGAGAAGAACATGAAACCTAGTGTTGAATTTGAAAATAATTCTTTTCTACTTTTAGGCAGAGTAAATTTCATGTCTCATCACCTGACGTCATACCTGTGATATAAAAATAATAATTTTGGGCCGGGCGGTGGTGGCGCACGCCT
>NC_022012.1:93313143-93315849 GCF_000317375.1 Microtus ochrogaster | reverse complement strand
TAGACTAACTTAAACAAGACAGTCCCTCACAGACATAGACATAGACTAACTTCCTCGAAGTAACCCCTCAAAGGCATGACATTAGTCCCTCACAGACATAGACATAGACTAACTTCCTCGAAGTAACCCCTCAAAGGCATGACATTAGTCTAACCTAATAGGACAGCCCCTGACAGACATGACCGTACACTAATCACGATAATGCCTCATGAGCGTGCCTGGGTCCTTTCTCCCAGATGACTACAGACCCGCCCAGGTAATAGTCAGCACTAACCATCACAAGCATAGGTGCCTAGGAAAAGCCACGTGGCCATTTGGATGCTCGGCCTGTGAGCAACTTCTAGTGGGCATTTTCATTTTCAGTGTGGTTGGCTAAGCTATAGTTGGTTGCTAAGTTCCCAGTGCCTTGGTCTGTCCTTGGGAGGGAGCTGGGCTCAGGAACAGACGTCCTGAGATGTGCCACCCTTCCTGGTCCTTCTCACAGCAGGCCTGTGGGGTGGCACACGTTCACGGGCAGCAGACAGAGGCCCGTCTTCTGAGGCACTCAAATACAGATACCTTTGATGCGGGAGTCCCCTCTATTTGCTGTGATTATCATTAATGAATAAAGAAACTGCCTTGGCTTATTGATAGGGCAGAATTTAGGGAGGCAGGGAGGACCGGACTGAATGCTGGGAGAAAGAAGAGCGGAGTCAGAGAGATGCCATGGAGTCACCAGAGTCAGAGATGGTGAATCTTTGCCAGTAAGCAATATACAGATTAATAGAAATGAGTTAAATTAATATAAGAGTTAGCCAATAAGAAGCTAGAGCTAATGGTCCAAGCAATGCTTTAATTAATACAGTTTCTGTGTGGTTATTTCGGTTCTGGACAGCCAGGATGAACAAGTGGCCCTCCTGCAACATACTTTCACACACAATCCCCACCTGTGTTCCTTTGTGTAGTGGTATATTCTTTGTTTTAATAAATGAAGCTTGCTGGAAGATCAGAGGGTAAAGCAGCCACACTACTTAGCCATACAGGCCAGGACTTAAAGGCACACATCTTTAATCCCAGGACTCCAGAGGCAGATGGATTTCTGTGAGTTCAAGGCCACTCTGGTCTACCCAAGATTGAATCTGTCTAAAAGGGAAACAGCTCATGCAAAGGTGATCCCATGCTTTTAATCCCAGCACTAGGGAGGTGGACATGGGGGTGATATTGCTGGGTGGAGAGAGGACTTGCCCTTCTGGTCTGAAGATTTGTTAGAGGTGAAAGGCCTCTCTCTCTGGTGGCTTGGCCGCTTTCCTTTTCTGACCTTCAGGTTGAACCCCAATATCTGACTCTGGGTTTTTATTATTTATGCTACACCTCTGTGTACACATAATTTGGAGGGGGAATGTTTTTCAACTCAGAACTATTTCTGTAATTATGGCTAGCTCCTAACTAAAGATTCTCTTGAGGCAAAAATAGGAAACATATTTTATGTCAATGAAGTCTCACAGCTGTTTGATGTGTGGAGGCCAAGGTCATCATAGAATCCTCCTTGCAGTAATGCTGCAGAGATGGGGAATTCAGATTTTAACTCGGGCATCAATTTCCCCAACTACTTGGCAGGAGGGGGATGGATTGGCTGTCGGAGGACTGAGCGCCCTTTGTCCTATAGTAGGGTCACTTCAGAGTGTGGTGCTTTGTAATACCAGGCAAAGACACCAAAGCCTAAAGCAGGGATGACAGGTGGCTGCGCATGTCCATGCTAGGACAGCGTGTGACCTACATGCGTAGTTGGAGATCAGTGCCCTTTCCAATGTTGTGAATCACCATGTGTCTCTTGTCTCAGGCATCTTGAGTGTTGACGTGTGTTTGGGTTGTTGCTGGTAAGAGTTATTTTTCTTTATGTGTATGTGTCTGTTAGCGTGTGTCCATGCCAAGAGTTCCTGAAGCCTCTGTGTGGGTGCTAGCATTGAACCCAGGTCCTCTGCAAGAGCAGCAGGTGTTCTTAACCACTGAGTCATCTCTCGATCCCCAGTTGTTGCTTTCTGAAGCAAAGTCTTCCTCTGTAGCCCAGGCTCAGCAGACGAAGGGGCTTGCTGCCAAGGCAGACAACCGAGTTTTGTCCCTGGGACCGACGTAGTAGAACCCACAAGTGGTCCTCTAACTCCACACACTAAATACATGTAGCTTTAAAAAGGGACAGGATAGCCAGGAGGTGGTGGCACTGAAAGACCCTACAGACCCCCTCCTCAAAACCCGCAGCTAGCATGCTCCCAGGGGAACAGTCCTGTTTGCTTTAAAATAAAAAAATTCTCCGGATCAGCAGCCAGCCTGCTCTCGTAAGAACATCCCATGTGCTTGAGATAGGAAGACTGCAAGGCAGGATGTCAATAAGATAGCACATCAACAAAGCAGGTTAACTGCAAAACAGGATATCTATAAAGATAGGAACAGGATGACTATTGCCAAACATCCATGCTGAGAGAGGAAACCATTCATGCCCCCCCCCTCATTCTGATCGACCGATAACCACGCTTTTGTTTTGCTTCTGTTATCTTGCTGTTTGCTCTTCCCTATTAAAAAGCCTGCCCTCCAGTTAGCAGGTGAGCAAGTCCTCCGAAAGACTTTGCTGACCACGGGTACCTGTGTTTACTCAATAAACCTCTTGCTAATTGCATCCTGTGGTCTGGACTCGGAGTGTCCTGGTTCTGGGGGCTTCATTGGAGGAAAAGG
>NC_022012.1:93307367-93313043 GCF_000317375.1 Microtus ochrogaster | reverse complement strand
TCAATAAGATAGCACATCAACAAAGCAGGTTAACTGCAAAACAGGATATCTATAAAGATAGGAACAGGATGACTATTGCCAAACATCCATGCTGAGAGAGGAAACCATTCATGCCCCCCCCCTCATTCTGATCGACCGATAACCACGCTTTTGTTTTGCTTCTGTTATCTTGCTGTTTGCTCTTCCCTATTAAAAAGCCTGCCCTCCAGTTAGCAGGTGAGCAAGTCCTCCGAAAGACTTTGCTGACCACGGGTACCTGTGTTTACTCAATAAACCTCTTGCTAATTGCATCCTGTGGTCTGGACTCGGAGTGTCCTGGTTCTGGGGGCTTCATTGGAGGAAAAGGTCCTCTCTGAGGGTCTTTCAGCACACACCTTTAATCCCAGCATTTGGGTGGCAGAGACAGGCAGATCTCTGTGAGTTTGAGGCCAGCCTGATCTACAAGAGCTAGTTCCAGGACAGCTGGGATTGTTAGAGAAACCCTGTCTTGAAAATACAAAACAAAATGAAAAGTACAGGACAATAGGCTAATGCCCTGGGAGACCAGCAGGGTTGGGCACACAGGGTCCTGACAAGTCCCTGGTGCAGAGAATATGCCCCCTTGTTCTGTGTAAGGCACAATTCCTGCTCTACCTTTACCATAGTGCAGTACTGCACAGTAAAACCCAAATGGTGACAAAATAATTCCCAAGGTCCTAGACGCTGTGTGTGCTCCGTTTTCTTGCTGTCCCTGCCCCAAGCCATTCGATTGTAGATGCTCTCTGAATGGCCGTCTCTGTGTCAAGTTTGAAGCCACTGTCCAACAGCATGGCTGTTCACCTGCAGCTGTGATGCAGGGGGCTAGCTGTTTTGATAACCATGTCTGGCTTTTTGTTCTGGCTTTGTGCCTGCAGCACTACCTGTCGATGACTCCCAGGGGCTTTCCCGTGCTGCATGCCCTGTAATCATATTACCCCATCTGATAAACAGTCAGCCCGTATTATAATAAACCCTCTCTGCACACAGCCTCGTTAATGTGCTAAAGTAATGGACCCGAGGGCATTTCCAAAGACTGTAACTCTACAATTAGCTAGCCTCACAGTTCAACAGAGCTCTGATTGAGTTCCTGCCACACTGCAATCACGAGGACCCTCTGAGCACACCAGCATACTGCAGAAATGCCGGTGGGCCCTTAGAATCCTTCAGCCCCAGACTGTAGATGGGTAGTCTTTCATTCTGTCTGGGTACATTTCTTGGATAAAGGAACCACCTGCTTTCAAAGATACGACTTTGCCTTACAGAATCCATGCTAGCCATCCAGACGGTGAAGGCTTAGCTGTGCTGCCACAGCCTTGCACAGACTTCGTTCTGCTGTAAATCACCTGACTGGATAGATTGTTTCATGTTAGGTGGCAGGGTTTGTAGTATTGTACTTGCAGTTTTATTAAAGGACATTCACTGTCCCCCTGGAAATCACATTTTAAAGAAATGTATTTTCCCTCTTACTTTCCTTGAGGGCGTAGCTTCTGCCTCATATCTGCATTTGTCAGAGCTGAGCTCTTCAGAAAGGAATTACTTTAATGCAAGAGATAATTTTCACAAGCTTGGGATCTCGTGTGTGTTCATGTACATGTATACATACATACTCGAGTGTGCATGGGCACGTGTGTCAGGTGTAGATGTAGGTGTACATGTGTGAGCATGTGGAAGCCCAAGGGTCATCTGCTGTCTTCCTTCATTGCTCGAGGCAGGGTCTCTCAGTCGAACCCAGATCACGTGTCCGCGGGGCTGCTCCTGCTTGCTCTCCCCAAGAATCTCCTTCCCTGTCTCCGGCTGCTAGGATTGCAGCAGGGCACGTGTCCACTGGCTTTTACATGGAGCCTGGGATCTGAACTCCTATCCTTGGACTTGTGTCCGAACCCTTTGACCGCTGTCCAGACCCAGACCCCGTCCACAGTCACCTCAGCTCCTGGACTCGAGACCTGTGGTGCACTTTCCACCCATATAACAACAAATCCTGATATCCCCCCCTTTTCTGATGGTCCGCATACACCGAGTCTCTTAGAAGTCATTGGCAGTATCTAGACCCTACCATTATTGGCAGGGATAGTATGTGTAACTCATGCCATGTGGAAACCATTTCTCCATGCATGTGAGAAATTTTCCTTTTTTAATTTTAGAGATAGGAACAACAGATTTATTTGTGACATTTGAATTACAAAGGGAGTGATAAACCATCACAGGAATCCAAACAAGCTAGAGGTGATTCGTAAAACTAAAGCCCTCCCTCCCCACACTTGTGGCATTTGGCCCATGGCATTTGATCTGTGTCTCCTTCTCCTTGCAATCACAGTGCCTATGTCATGGACACAGGTACATTCCTCTCTGTATTTGCTTCAGTGTCATGGACTCTGTACCTACACTAGTTTCACTCTTTTAGGGCAGAATGGCATTGGTGTGAACTTCAGACACTCCTACCAGAGACTGTAGACAGTTACATGCTGTTCCGAATGCCCAGCATCCATCCTGATGTGCATCTGTGTTTCTGTGCTCGCCTGGTTTGTGTCAGCTCCCCAGAGTAAGATGGCTAGGTGTGGTAGTTTGAATGTAGTTGGTGCCAATAAGCTCACAGAGTGTGGCACTGTGAGGAGGTGTGCCTTTGTTAGAGGAAGTGTGCCGCTGTGGGGGTGGGTTTTGAGATCTCACATATGCCCCAGCCATGCCTAGTGCCTCATTCGCCTTCCTGTTGCCTGCGAGATATACTGTTCTCAGCTACTTTTCCAGCACCGTGTCTGCCTGCACGCCACCATGCTCCCTGCCATAATGATAATGAACTGGACCTCTGACGCTGTAAGTGAGCCACCCAATTAAATGTTTTCATTTATAAGAGTTGCTGTGGTCATGGTGTCTCTTCCCAGTAATAAAAACCCCAAGAAGTTGGTATCAGGAGTGGGATATTGCTATGGTCATGGTGTCTCTTTGCAGTACCCTAACTAAGAAGTTGGTACCAGGAGTGGGGTATTGCTGTGGTAGGCCTGACTACGCATTTGTTTGCAGGAGTTTGGGCTTTTGGACTGTGGATTATGAACACAGTTGAATGCTTTAAGTGCTGTTTAATGGGCCATACTAGTGGGAGCGTGGAAGACAGTGGTGCTGAGTGTGATTTGATGAACTCATGAGAGTTCAGAGGCAAATAGTAATATGTGGCCTAGAGATCATTCTTGTGATATTTTAGTGAAGAAAGTGACTGCTTTTGCCCTTGTCTGAAGAGTCTGCCTGAGGCTAAAGTGAAGGGTTTTGGATTAATTCCATCGGCAGAGGAAATCTCAAAACAGCCTAGTATAGACTCTGTCGTGTGGTTATTAGTGGTAATGCTAATGAAGATTTATAATGAAAAGGAGCAAGCTGAGCAGGGTAAATGTATAGATTGGGGGAAAGAGCACCAGGAAGTGGGATGAAGCTAAGTCCTGTGTTCAGGAGATAAACAGATTAAGAAATGGATTAAAGGGAGTGATGACCTCAGGGCAAGATCCCACCAAGCTAAATTCCCAACTTGTGAAAAGGAATTAAAGAAAAGCTTAGAGCTGGGTGTGGTGGTGCACACCTTTAATCCCAGCACCTGGAAGGCAGAGACTGGCAGATATCTGAGTTTGAGGCCAACCTGGTCTACAGAGCAAGTTCAAGGACAACCAAGCTTACTCAGTGATGAAAGCTATTGAAAAAAGAAAGCTGATGAAGATGTAATTGAAGAAGGGGGCCAAGTTCCAGCCCCAGCAAGCAGCAGAACTTGGCAGCTTCAGCCACATGGCTCTGTTTTTAGTTAAGAATAAAAGAAACAGGTTATAGGATTTGCACCCAAGACTAGGAAAGCCGCTGAGGCCAGGCATGTGTCCCTGCATGGAGGCCTAGTAAAGAGGCCGTTGTGTGAAGCTGTGAAGTTGTAGCCTGGATTTCCTTGGAGAACCCAAGATGTTAGAGATGCCAGAGTCCCGGGATACCTGACAAGGAGAGCTGCTAACAGGGAGTGGAGCCAGCTCAAGAGACAGAAGTGTGCTGCAGTCAGTAAAGCTGAAAAGAGTTGGAGATCTGAAGAGTATTTTGACATCAGACATGGAGATGCAGGTTTTTGGTCTTGCTTTGGTCCAGGTTTTCTCACTATGCTTGCTCCCTACATTTCACAGTAGTAACTTATTCCTGTGCTTACAGTAGAACGTGGGGTCTGAGTTTTTGTAGCTGAGGGATAGAAAGGCTCGGTTCTCTTCGTTATCCTGCCAGGAGTCTCTCACAAGCAGAGTGGCTGGTTTTGAAGAGCACACTAGAATTCTCTTTGTCATAACCAAACACAGAAAACTCAGGAAGAATAACAGTGAACTAGTGTGTCAGGTATGCCTCTTGTACTCAGATTCCTGAGACACACCTCTTAGGAGAGTCTTTGTGGTGGGGAGGAAGCAGAGAGCAAGATAGGAGACTGTGGCAGGGTACCTCCAAGAACTGCCCCCCTCAGTCTAGCTCAGCCCTCTCCTGCAAGCTGCACACCCCTAGAATAGAGCCACCTGCTGGGAACTCAGTGCTCCACGCGGGTGCTCGTGGGAACTGACTCAAAGGGCATTTTGCATCTTTAGTGCTGATGTTGAAATGTTGCCTTGTAGTTTACAAGTGAACCCTAGATCCTAAAGAAACGGATGACCCTACCCATGTTACTCTGATGATCCTGACATGAAATCTGTGGGAAGGTTCCAAGTTTACCCATGAAGTGATAGTTTCATAATCCATTTCACTTAGGATGCAGACGAGAGTTTTTTAAAATGTACTTATTTGCATTTCCTGTACATTGGTGCTTTACCTGCATGTATGTCCATGTGAGGGTACCAGATCCTCTGGGTCACTTTCTGGCCAGCTGTTCAGGGGACCTCCTTTAAAGGGGCCTTGGCTGATGTCCCCACTGCAGTGGCCTGATGTGATATCATGTGCCTGCTAATTGCCTCCTGCCTCGTGTCCCTGCAGCCTCAGCATTGGGGTCTTTCTGGCAATAGTTACGGCACTGACAGGAAGGACAGGTGTGTTTTGGTTCACAGTTTTAGGGTAGAGCCATTATGACAGGAATTTAAGACAGCTGGTCACGTGTCCACAGTCAGGAGGCAGAGAGCACTAGATGCAGTGGGTGTCTTTTTGTTCAGTCCAGGAGCTCAGCCTGAGGGACTGCACTGCCCACGTGCAGGGTGTGCCTCCCTGGGAACGCCCTCCCAGAAAGACCCAGCAGCCTGCTTCTGATGAGCCACCACCCTTTCCCACTCGAGAGCTGTGGCTCCCTGTGGCAGTGTCCCCGTCACTTGGGCATTCACTACATGGTCATTTGGTGAGAGGACCCTGGCTGTCCAGTCCCCAGAGTTCCCTCAGGGAAGCCTGTCCAACTCTGTTCATGCAGCCTATGTCACATCTAGATGACAAATCCTTCCGTATCCTTCCCACCTTCTCCTCCTGGTGATGCCCCTCCCAGCATACCTCCTCCTTCCAGTCCATTCCTGACTACTGCCTCCTCCTCTTTTCCTTCTTGTGCTGTTTAAAGCTGAGTGGATCTCTGTCTCTGAGACAGAGACCCACATTGGAGCACCGTACTGAAATCTCAAGGTCCAAAACAGGAGCAGATGGAGAGAGAGCATGAGCAAGGAACTCAGGACCGCGAGGGGTGCACCCACA
>NC_022012.1:93300630-93307002 GCF_000317375.1 Microtus ochrogaster | reverse complement strand
CTACTGCACGTACTGGCTTTGTGGGAGCCTAGGCAGTTTGGATGCTCACCTTACTAGACCTGGATGGAGGTGGGCGGTCCTTGGACTCCCCACAGGACAGGGAACCCTGATTGCTCTTTGGGCAGATGAGGTAGGGGGACTTGATCAGGGGAGGGGGAGAGAAATGGGAGGCGGTGGCAGGGAGGAGGCAGAAATCTTTAATAAATAAATAAATAATAATATACTAAAACATGGCAGATTGTAAATAAGGAATACTGGTTAAATTAAAATGTAAGAGCTAGTTATTAATAAAAAAAATAAAACTGAGTGGAGCCCGTGAGTACTCTGTAAAGTGTTTGAAGGACTGATTAGAAGCCAGTAATTGTGTCATTGGGAGGGGATAGCAGTTGACAAATCAGCTCACAAGATGGGTTTGTCACCCAGGACAGTGGGACCTGGGACGCTGGAGATGTCACAGAGCCATGCTCACTGTGGGGATGAGGATTTGTACAAACACTTCCAATAGTGGGAAAAATTAAAACCCCGAATCCACTAAGTCCTGGTGTTTATGTGAAAGCTTGCTGGTATTAATGTCAGTAATTGATCTTTGCAATGACTGTTGACATACCCGTTCTCTGAGGCTGCACCCGTTCTAAAGAGTTGTGTTCCCTTGCCACCCAGCAGTGGACAGCAAACTCTGCAGGGCATTGTGGACACTGCTTGGGACAAGCCAGGTCCTGTCTGTGCTACCCTGCCCCCTGTGCAGCCTGTGCCTTGCCTTTCTCTTCGGGATGTTTTCTAAATCTGCAGGTGGAGCCTTAGAATGGGATCAATAGAGGGAGTGGTGGGTCTTTGTCTTTCTAAATCCCCACATTTAAGAGTGGAGACCCAGAGGCACCCATCAGTCATCCCAAGGAGAGGGAACAGCAGCACAGACACTGGGCATTTCCAGCATGAAGTGATATTCTCACTGCAGCCAGGTGGGCAGGCATGGTGTAGGGAAGGAAGCAGGGAGCGTCAGGATTGACAGCCTTGGGTTGAATCCTGTGAGAAACTCCTATCATTGCAGAGATCTGTCTCCTGGAGCCATTAGCAACATCAAAGGGGCAGGAAGCATTGCTCTGAAGTGGTTATTTTTATTCTCTCTTTGTTAATATATTTTCTTCTCTGGAACTAAGTATCCCATATAATTTCTGACAAAGCACTGCAGTAGGTAATATGTTTAAAATAGAAAACACACTGAGAAAGATTCCTGAAATACTTTGTGTTTGGATACATTGATTAGAGCAAAACAAACACAGCATAGCTGTGATTTTAAATTACTTTAAAACAGTTTTTAAAATTCAGGTGTGTGTTTCCTTAGAATTATGTCCATATATGTGTATCTGCTTATATCTTATCATCCCTCAAAGTACTCCAGGTGGCCAGGAAGAATGCTTCCGAGAAGCTAGGCTGACAGAAAAAAGCAAGGTGCCAAATGGATGTGCTTAAAGTGTAATGATGACATCTTTATTTTAAGTTCAAGTTTAATTGGATGTGGTGGAGTCTATAAATAAAGGCAGGAGAGCAGTAAACAATGATGATCAAACCAGTGAAGTTTCTGCAGACGAAGCCCTTCGAGGTAGCATTAGTTGTCAAGGTGACAGATCCCAGAAGCACTTGGGAGATGGGCCCCCTGCGTGCGCCTGTGGGGATTGTTAAGATTGCATTAATAGTTGCTGGTGGCTGTACACTGTGGGCGGCACCATTCCCTGCCTCAGGTCCTCAACCCCAGCTGTGCAGTGGAGAAAGAGGCCGCACATCCCTCCCTGCCTCCCGACTGCTGGTGTTTGTGAGCAGCTAGGTCCAGCCCCACACTGCCGGACTGCACCCTTGCACTGCCAGCCCTAGCTCGCCTTTCTCCTGGAGTTATTTCCCTGACAGCAATGGAGCCAAGCGGGAAGTCAGCCATAAAAGGACAGCAGGAAAAAAGATTTAACATCTAAAATGCAAACACACTTGAATTCTTAAAGGAAATTTTAATATATAGAATTGAACTACAATGAAAATAAATTAAAATTTGTAGGATGTAGCTGAAAGTATCATTTAGAGAAAAATTTATAATACCAAAAACTTAAATTGGAAAAAGGAAAGCCGAGCCTGGCGTGCTGGCACTATGTATGACCTGCGCTTTGGAGGCTGAGGTGAGCCTGGGCTCAGTGCTGAGGACACTGTACACTCAGCTGTGACACAGTTGTCAGGCATTCCGGGACCCTGGGCTCAATCCTCAGTGCTGCAAAGCAAACAAAATGAATAAGAGAAGGAAGGGATGGAGGGTGGGAGAGAGGAAATAAGACTATTTGGAGGCTAGGAAGGGGCTCAGCAAGCAGACAGGGGAGGACAGAAGGGGAGGGTAACGGATGAGAGCACAGTGCAGAAACATGTGTGCATGGAAATGTCGCAAGAAGACCCTGTAGGAAACAAGTAAATATAAAATCAATTCAAAGCCAATAAAAAGGAAAACCAATTACATAAAAAAATAAACTTCTTGGGGGGAAAAGAGCAAAATTGAAAGCTTAGAAGAAACTAACAAAGATTAGAGAAACAGAATAACTGGTGTGATATGGGACAGAAGGCATGGGCACAGTCCCTGAGAGGCGCTTTGGGGAATGTTCCAGACAACTTTGGAAATTAACCTTTTATAGCCACAAGATGTCAACCAAGATGAACATCGAGTTGTTCTAGAGCCATTAAAGAAACTGAATTTCTAATCTCTCCAAACCTAGGTAATTTCACCAGAATATTCTACCAAACAGAAGATTGAGCAACAGTTTTAAATAATTTTTTTTACAGAAAATAAAAGAGAAGATAAAATAAAATACTTTCCCAATCCATTTGCTAAGGATGGGGTCAGTCTGATGTTGACTTCACACACACACACAGACACACACACAGAGGCATATATCCATGCACATGTGACTTGCACACACGAAACAACCACAGGCCAGTATCTCTCATGACTTAAATTAAGCAGTCCCCAGTGCAGTGTTTGTGAATTGGGCGGACCCGTGTGTGGCGGACCCGTGTGATGCAGACCTGTGTGTGGCATACCCAAGTGTAGTGTACCCGTGTGTGGCAGACCCATGTGTGGCGGACCCGTGTGTGGCAGACCCGTGTGTGGCAGACCCATATGTGTGGCAGACCCATGTGTGGCGGACCCGTGTGTAGCAGAACACAGTAGCCCAGCAGGATTCCCTCCAGATGTACAGGGTTTGTTCAGCAAATGTCAGCTAATATATCTTAGCAGATACATGGTATTATGGAGAAATTGGCTATTCCATGAGTCTATACAGAAAAGGTGGTTGGCAGAGTCTCACACTAGTTTCCAATAAGAATTCTCATCAAACTAGGATTAAATGGAAAGCCTTCTCAAGCTGGTAAAATGTCTATGAAAAATCTACAGCCAATATCGTATTCAATAGTGAACGGCTCAATCCCGCTTCCCTAAGACGAGGAGAGTCGTGATGGCGTGGCTGCCACTCTTAGTTGACAAGGTACTAAAATTCCGAGAAGTGCAGTGGATTGAGAAGCAAGGCGGGCGTTCTTGGAGGAAACCCTGCCTGAGTGTGTCATTCCATCCCGGGCACAAATACAGACAGTAAAGGTCCAGCGGCCAGGCTCATCAGAATGTACAATCATATAATCGTGTATGTGTAACTTTGGTGCTAATTACACCCGAACATTCATTTCTTAAACATTTTTACCAGATATGTAAACAAGTGTGTAGAAACTTAGATTAAAAAATGATAGCATGTAAGATTGCCCCAACGAGAGCGAAGCGCAGCTCAGCTCTCAAGCAGTGGGCACGCCCAGAATACAGCAGATGCCTGGGGGAGAACTCAAAGATGCCATGAATAGATGGAGAGGGACGCTCGCTCCTGCATGGAAGGCTCGCCAGAAGACTTCCAGAGACAGCGCCACTCTAAAATTATAAAGAAGAGTGGACACCCTAAAACGGCTGAAGTAATTTTTGAAAGAGAAGAAAGCCCTGGGAGGGAAGTTCTCCGTGGTGTATGAGGGCAGCCTGTGACTGGCGGTGGACAGATACCTGGATGGACCGAGCAGAAAGATGGCCATGCAGATGTGTCCAGGTCACTTTTACAAATAGTCATTTTTTTTATTGTACATGTTTGTATCTGTGTGTGGGTATGCACACATGTATGTGGGAGCCCATGGAGGCCAGAGTCATTGGTTTTCCAGGAGCTGGAGTTACAGGTGGCTGTGAGCCACCTGATGTGAGTTCTGGGAGCCAAGCTGGGTCCTCTACAGGAGCAGCCAGCGCCCCTCACACTGAGCCCGGGCTCTGCTCTGCCCTCCTGATGACTTAACTATGTGGTTTCAGGAACAGTGCTGGAACAGGATGTTCAGGGACAGATGGACAGACGGACAGACTCACTAGAAATAAAACCCTCTTCCTAAGCTTCAGCGTCTTATATGCAAGTTAACCTCAAGTTAAGTGAAATCTAAGTGTAAAATATAAAACTATAATAAATTTAGAGGAAAATATAAGTCAAATCTTTAGGATTGAAGGTTTAGTCGGGAAGTTTTAGATTTGACACCAAAGCACCTAGTTAAAAAATTCCTAGTTAAAAAATCTGTTAGTGGAATTCATCAAAATGTTTTCCTGTTAGAGTCTTTGTGAACTTGACAAGAAGGACATGTCCCCAAGCTATAGGGAATACTCGGAAAATATGGAGCCAACCAGAGGGAGCTGCCCAGAGATGCTCAAGGAACTGGAAATACTCGTTACTGATAGGCAAAGAATGGGTGGACACAAAAGTAAAGTAAAACAGACCACGTGCCTGCAAGAAGCGGGCATCCATAGGATGAGGCCAAGACTGAGCGCATGCATGCGCAGGAGGCTGAGCGCATGCATGCACAGGAGGCTGGACGGCACCACTACGCCACAGCTGGAGCTGTGTGATGGGAATGCGTGGCTACTGTTGAGAGCTGTTGGCATGGCTTTCTTAAAGATAACCCCGAGTCCACATGCACAGCCTGGCAGCTGTGCTGGCTCCTCGGGAGTGAACACCGATGCCTACTTTAGGACCCGTACAGATGCTCGCAGGAGGTCTATAGCTTTATCTGAAATGGCTCGTTTCTTTAGTTTGTGCATAGAGAGTGGGTGTCTGCTATGTGGAACATTACTCAGGAATAGAAAGCAACAATCAATAGGACACAGAATCTCTGGTAGCTTCTCTATACCATAATGAGCTGAGAAGGAAATAGGGAAAAACATCCTGTTGATTAAAAAAAAAACTTTTAAAAATGACTAATAATGAATAATAAGTCTTAAATGACTTAGGAATAATAAGTCTTGGTTTCTTTTATGTAACAGAGGTTTCCTAAGAAGTTACTAGTAAACATGCATGTAAAGAGGTATTCAGGGGCACATCTGTAACCACAGCGTGTGGGGGCGGGGATGCTGAGGTCAGCCTGGGCTCACAGTGAAACCCTGACTCCAAAAAGAAAAGGATAGGGGAGGGAACCGCCAAAAAGTCAAGCAGTTGATGCAGCTGGCACCCCGACTACACGTGTTAGAAAGTGTGTGTGTTGGCTACACATGTAAGATCCGTCCCGATCGCCACTGGAGTGTTGGAAAGAGCACAGGTGCCAGGCTGGTGCGGATAGCTTCCTTCAGCGCTGTAGCGTTTAAATGGTGCAGTCACTAGAATGCCCATCACCTTCTCCTCACACCCCAGCTCCCACTGTGAAGCTGGTCAGGGCTGGTCAGGCCCTGCAGAACTTACACCGCCCTCTCTGCCCACTTCCAGCTTCCCAGCGAGGACCCTGAGATCTCCGAGGCGTCATCCAAGTGCCTGTCCATCCTCGTGCAGCTGTATGGAGGAGAGAACCCCGACAGCCTGTCCCCAGAAAACCTGGAGACCTTTGCCAATCTCCTGGTGACCAAGGAGGACCCGAAGGACCAGAAGCTTCTGCTGAGGATCCTCAGGAGGATGGTGAGTCGGCCAGTCATGGCCTCCCGTTCGCTTCCCGTGCTGTCAACTGTGGCTGATATTGGCCATAGTCTATTTGTGTTACATTGTTTCTGGGCCATGTGAGGAGTGTAAGAGAAATGAAGAAGGGAGGGAGGAAAAGAGGGAGAAAGAGAGAGAGAAAATTCTCTGGCTGATTAGGAATTTAACATTGGTTCAATTCTTTCACACCTCTGCCAATGTATTCTCCTTCTGCTAACTGCCCCAGTTTGTAATGTAAATGGCTTTTTCCTAGCCTACGCTACCATCCAGAGTGTTGTATTTTCCTAGCCTACGCTACCATCCAGAGTGTTGTATTTTCCTAGCCTGAGCTACCGTCCAGCATGTTGTATTTTCCTAGCCTGAGCTACTGTCCAGC
>NC_022012.1:93294787-93300530 GCF_000317375.1 Microtus ochrogaster | reverse complement strand
TTGTATTTTCCTAGCCTGAGCTACCATCCAGCGTGTTGTATTTTCCTAGCCTGAGCTACCATCTAGCGTGTTGTATTTTCCTAGCCTGAGCTACCGTCCAGCGTGTTGTATGTTAACCTTGACTTGCACAGCTTGTCCTCTGCCATGTTGAAGAGCACAGGCTGTGCATGTTACGCTGCATGACCCTCAGCTTGGGCCTGCACGAGTCCCCAGAAGCAAAGCTGGCCCTCTCCAGTCCACCACACCCTGGGACTCAGTACAGACATGCACCCATCAGCGGCATGTTAATTTTGCCTGGCTTACGTGTGGTGCTGTCGTGTGTTTGAGTTTTGTGACAGTCGGAAAATGTGAATTCTGTTGCCCAGGATTGTGTTCTGAGGGGAAATGCCCCCTTCTCTCTATTTTTTTCTATTTCTCTATCATTTTTTAAAAAAGTATTCAGCTGTGTCTCTGTAAAGCAGTGGTCCTTAGCCCTCAATAATGCTGTGACCCTTCAATACGGTTCCTCATGCTGTGGGGACCCCCAGTCATAAAATTATTTTCACTGCTTACTTCATGGCTGTAATTTTGCTACAGTTCTGAATCGTAGTGTAAACATCTGATATTCAGGATATCTGCTAGGTGGCCCTTGGAAGGGTCATTCCCAGGCCCCGCTCACGGGGTTGTACACCAGTACTCTTGGAGAAAGACTTGGTGCTTGCTCTGCTGTGAAGGCCGGCACCTGAGGAGCCCTGGGACAGCAGCACACACTGTTGGGCCTGCTCAGCGTCTCCTCCTCTGCCTGCTCTTCCCTACCCTCAGGCCTGTGGAGTCACCTTCCCCTTACTCTTACTGCAGGGTGGTGGTGTAGACTTGCTCTGTGCTGTGGCCGCTGTGAGTTGTAGGGTCTGACGTGGTGTGTCCTCCACGAACAGCCTTTCAATACGGTGTCATTTGTACGGTGTCGTTTGTACCTTTCACAGTCACAGGGAGCCGTGCCCAGGACTGAATGTAAGGTTCAGTGAGCGTACGGGCCGTTCTCAGCTGGGAGTGGGAGAGCAGCAGCGGAGGTCCGAACAGGAGCTCTTCTCATGCTCACTTGTATCCCATGGGCTTCCATTCAAGTAGACTAAGCGGAGCATTGATCTAGAGCACTGGTTTTCACCCTTCCTAGTGCTGTGACCCTTTAATACAGTTCCTCATGCTGTGGTGACCCCAATCACAAAATTATTTTCGCTGCTATCTTATGGCTGTAATTTTGCCTCTGGTGGTGGAGTTATGGAGGACACGCTCGTGAGTATTTCTGTGGTAAGAAGTTTCAGAGGGAAGACCTTCCCTCAGGGGTCTGCAGTGCTGGCCAGGAGACAAGGACATGGCTCCGTATCTTTTAGTGTCCTGAGGTAGGTAGAGAAGGAGACCCTGAAGTGCAGATGGCCCCAGAACGAGTCCACCGTGACTGGACTACTGTGGCTGTCACTAGTGGGTTTGGGTGGATGTGTGGTCATAGAGGCAATATCCTGTCATTTCTGCATAAGGTCCCAATCATGGAGTAGTATCTCTCTGAAGCCGTAATTTTCACTAGGAAACAGGCTGTCTAATTTCTGCTGATGGACTTGAATGTGTCTTCAGGTCCGAGCCCTTCCTCCATCCACGTTTAGTGCATTCAGAAAACCACGTGGAGCCTGTGGAGCCTGAAGACCTAGTTACCTGCCTTTGTGTACCAGGAAATCAGGAGGCTTTTGATTATACTTTTTGCATTTGCTGTGAAGCTGTGTTGGGTGTTCCTCAAGTCCCTCCCAAGCCTACATGCCACTCATAGTGTCCCTCGGAGGGTTGCAGGCTAGTCTCTATGTCTAACTAAAGCTAGCTCACTCCAAAACTCAAAATGATGATGGCTTATGCAGTACCACCAACCTGTTGGGGGCCTAAGGCCGTCTGATGAGGCTGCCGGCTACTCTGCGGAGCGTCTGATGAGGCTGCCGACTACTCTGTGAGAGCAGGAGGCGCCGTGAGAGGATGACTCCTGTCAGGCCATGTTCCTGGGGCAGTGAAGGTGTCAGGAGTGTCACGGGGTGACTGAAGGTAACGGGATTAGGTTGTCTCGCAGGCATCCTTCCTTGAACCATCTCTGCCCTGTGTCCTGTGCCTGTGGGGCCCACAAAGCCCTGGATGAATGTGTATTGCTGACCTGGGCATGGGCATGTCAAAAACACTAATGCCTTACGCCTATGGGAACTGGCAAAGCCTCCCTCCTTGGGGCTTAGAGGTGCCGCGACACCTGTTCTAAGTACAGGTGTTTAGGAACGATTAACCAGTGTGCACAGAACCGAGCCACCCCAGGCTTCAGCCTGCACCTGCTGACATGTTCTCTGGAGGTGTGCATGATGCTGTGCCGAGGTTCTGGGTGCTGTTCCGTCAGAGTGAACACTGCCCACCTATCACAGATTTTTCTGTCTTCCTTCCCTCGATGCCTGAGTCAGGTCAAGTCCCTGAGCCATGTAGAATGTGGCAAGTGCCCACCGTCATTCCTAAGTTCTGACATTGGTCACCAGGTGCTTTCCACCCACACGAGGACAGATGTGTTCTGTGGACATGTGTCACATGACCAAGCCCTTGCAGATGTGTCCAGCATGTGGGCCCTGTGAGCGTGGCTCAGGCATCGCAGACGACAGCTTCATGTGGCAGCTTTCCAGAGCAGACAGTGCGTGGGTGTTCTGAGCCCGCAGGTTTGGGATCAGCCACCTGTTCTGTTTTATAACTAGGTGGAGTTGCAGGACTCAACACTCAGAATGGACCTAATTTTCACCACGAAAGGAAAGAAATATTGTTGGAAGCATAGCAAGATAAAATGAGGTCTCTCCCTCCTGACTTAAGTGTCCCAAGATATATTCTCTCTCTCTCTCTCTCTCTCTCTCCCCCTCTTCCCCTCCCTCCTTCCTTTTCTTTCCCTTCCCTCTCTTCCCTTCCCTTCCCTTCCCTTTTTGAGGCAGGGTCTCCACATAGTCCTGGCTCTCCGGAACTCACTATGTAAATCAGGCTGGCCTTGAACTCACAAAGATCCACCTTCTCTGCCTTCAGAGCACTGGGGCTAAAGCTATGCACCACCAAGGATGTGTCAGTGTGAGTCCAGGAAGCTGTTAAGAGCAATATCACTTACTCACGTTAGTGTGAGTGTGGTAGGAGTCACGAAGCTTCTCCCGCAGTTCTGGTGGAAGGCTCTGGAGACCCCCCTGGGAACCCACCCCCTGGGTTCCATACACGCTGGTCATGGATGTGCAGGGCAGATCTTCTGCCAGTGATTGCCAGAGGCTGCAAATTACCTTGGGAAGTCCCTGAATAAGTTGCTTGTATCTTTTCAACCAACAAAAGGAAGGAACTATATTGCCTAGAATTCTTAACTGTCAGAGGAGGACATGTTCTGGAGACTGTGTGTACATGCTCATGCACAAGCGTGTGTAAACCTGCCTGGGACTCCTCCTGTACAAGTGAGAATTTTTCATGTAGCCCTGGGTATATAGGTATAACACTTATAATAAATCACAAAGAAATCGATTTTAAACTATTATTTGCCATACACGTAAGTTTACCATTTATTAAAGACGGCAGTGTATTTGCATACTAAGATGGATGGGTGCCTTTACTTTTGCATGAAGGATTAAATCTCAGCTGAATGTGATTGCAGAACCGGGAGCATTTTCATGTGTCAGGCTCCATCTGAACTTTGGTTTTCTGCTGTCAAGCCGAACACGCCTCTTTGCATATATGTTACACTGTGACAGATGCGTGTTTGGGGTCATTTCAGAAATTCTGTTCTAATCTCAAGCTAGAGTTCATTAAATAATTATGTATGAAACTCAAGCAGCAACTTTACAACCAGGTATTCTACTGTAATACAGTCCAGAGGTCAACCAGTTTGATTCTCACATGCTGAACTGGGTTTACCGTGACTGAACCCAGGCTCCACGCATGGCTAGGTGCTGTGTGACGGGACATTGTGCATTCACAACCAAGGCTTCAGTAGCACTGACCCATGCGGCATGGGCATCACTGCAAATATCTCCATAGAATTATAATATTTCTCCCTTCCCTTCCTCCCAGCCTCCCCATAGAGCCCCCTCCCCACTTTCCTTCAAATCCTTGGCCTCTTTTTCACTAATTGTTATTGCATGCATATACGTATGTATGCATACGCATGCACACTAATTGTTATTGCATGCATATGTGTATGTATGCATACACATGCACATTAGTTGTTATTGCATGTATATATGTTTTGTACACACATATATTTACATTCCTTAATATGGCCTGTTGAGCCCTCAGGGAAGCTTGTGTCCGGCTTTTCCCAGCTGAGGCACTGGTTTGAACGAGTGTGGAATCACGCTCTCTCAGCGCGTCCCCTGACTCTCACCTTCAGTTCCACGGCTCCGCGCGGGATCACGACCCACAGCTGAAAGACTTGGGCTA
Organism: Microtus ochrogaster; assembly: GCF_000317375.1. NCBI lineage: Eukaryota > Metazoa > Chordata > Mammalia > Rodentia > Cricetidae > Microtus > Microtus ochrogaster. Next base: position 93,296,084 of record NC_022012.1, on the reverse strand, counting down.
CACAGAGATCAAGTCAGAAACCGAGGCCCAGCGTCCCAAGGGTGACACAGTTTTTGTCAGGGCCCTATCAAAGCTTCCCTGCCTCGGGGATTAGTTCCTGCAAATGTCTCCCTAAAGGGCCCATTTCCAGGATGTCCAGAGATTTGGCTTCTCTCACGGCTGAACTTCGCCTTGAAGCAGTGGCGGGCTCTCAGTTCACATCAGTTCACATCACCTGTGCCTCTCGCTCGGAATTGTACATGGAGTGTGTTTATCCCTGCTTCAGAGAGGCTCTCGAATTCCCACCCAATATAGGTTTTATTCAGGACACTAACCACTCTTATTTACTACAAACCAGTCATACTTGCTGTCTTTCTAGGAACAGGTGCAGGAAACGCTATAGATTGTATTAATCACAGCTCCGGAATATTTGCTCTTTAAGAACCCTAGAAGTTCTGACGCCACTTAAAAAGAAATCACTGTTATGTCCAGAACCCACGCCTGGTTATGAGCTCCTAACAGCTCTTTTGTGCAGTGGGTATGAGCAGGTTTTAATGAAATTTGAGTGTCTCTAGAGATCACAGATACTTGGGCCTTTAACATTGTGGTGTTGCTTAGCAACCTGAAAGTCATTACCTCCCCGGCACAGTAACAACAGGCCGCACTTCCCTTTGCTGGTCTCTGATGAAAATGTAATGGAGACAATACCTTTCTAAGGGCTCCACTCTATGAGCAGGCAGCAGAATGGATTTTTTAATTCTCTTTACAACCTGGGCAGTTTTTAATCCGCCGTAGAGAGTATTGAGTCCTGACTGCCGTGTGTAAGTGAGAGACCCGTGTTCTCGGATGATGATCTTAGGAGCTGGGTCTCCTGTGTGATGCCCAAGAGACTGCTCATGAATGCTGTGGCCTCAGCACACGGAGAGACAGTGGGATTTCCTGTGGACTGTTGGTTAGCACATGGCTGTCTCCTTGGTTCATTCTGCCTAGACATTCGCAGGTCCCAGGTGGACTTGAAGGATGTACTGATGTCGCACACTTCAGAGGTGTAATTACTAAAAGTTGGACTCACAAAAATTACATTTCTCAAAGTTTTTGTAGAAGTGCCTTTCATTATGCAATAAACAGACATTCTCCTTATTAAGTTCCAAAAAGCATTGTTCACAAGAACCAAAAAAAGAAACAACAAAAATTAGTTGTCGAATGGGTATATACAGTGTGCTATGTCCCTGTAATAGAATATTAGCCACCAGAAGAAATGAGGTAATATACAGTGTGCCATGTCCCTGTAATAGAATATTAGCCACCAGAAGAAATG
>NC_022012.1:93293078-93294687 GCF_000317375.1 Microtus ochrogaster | reverse complement strand
ATGTCCCTGTAATAGAATATTAGCCGCCAGAAGAAATGGGGCAGTGACATGTGGCCTTGCTCTCATAGATGGATTAGAGTAAAGCACAGAAGTCCGCCCGTATGAGTCTTTAGATCTAGGCTGGATAATGACCAGACAACTCTCCAAAGCTACAGAAAGGGATTGGCATTGCTAGGGGCTCAGAGGGCGGGCAGTGCATTGTGCTGGCCAATAGGAGTGTATTTCCTTCTGAAATGACAGGAGTCTTCCTTAATTGACCATGAAGACAGTGGCGACTCCATGGGTTTTCTGAACTCTAAGATGGTAGGTTTTATGACATGTGGGTTGTTTTTTTTTTTTAAACAAATTGAAACACCAAAAGGAAAACAAAAAGAACACTCAGCTAGCTTGAGGAGTCTCGGAAGGGAAGGGGGGGGGGAATGAGGGTGTGGCTGACCCCAGGCCCTCTGTATCTCGACACACACGTAGAGTGGCATATACATCTCCCCATGCACATAAACACGCTTACAGAATGCTCCAGATAGCTGTAACAATGAGGCCGAATGCACGGGGTCACTGGCAACAGGAAAACACCTGTTATACAAACTCAGGTTGAGAAGTTTCTAGAAAATAGCATTGGCCTGAGAGAGTATTCATGACTGAGGAGACGGTAGCCCACCCCAAGCAGGAAACAGGCACACTGCAAGGGTGCTGGGGAGCCCCAGCCTCAGACCACTGAGAGCTGCAGCTCAAGTGCCCACCGTGCCTGGCTGCCAGTCTGAGCTTGGTCCCTGGGCCATGGGAAGATGGAGACAGCCTACACCACAAGGATGTCTCTGACCTCCACATGTGTGCCCTGGGGCATGCACTCACACATGTACATTATACACACACATAACAACAATAGTCTTTTTTTTTTAATATAAATGAGTTTATTTAAGTTTTAAGAGCTAGTTAAGAACAAACCTAAGTTAAGATCAAGCATTCATAATAATTGTCAATGTCATCATTTGGGAGCTGGTAGTCCATAGAAGTTTGAAGTTTGACCTCACTTAATCTCTGAAAAAGGTAAGCCACTGCTATTGTTCTTCCTTTATAAGAGTTGCCATGCTAATGGTGTCTCTTCACAGCAATAGAACAGAAACTCAAAAAAAAAAAAAAAAGACAAAGTTTATACTAGGAATTGGGACATTGCTGTGATACCCTGACTATACTTTTGTTTGGAGAAATTTGGGCTTTGTTACTTTAGGTGAGGAAAGATGGAGGGCTTTAAGCACTGCTTAATGGGCCATACTAGTATGAATGTAGAAAACAGTGGTGCTGAGTGTGATTTGATGAAGTGTAGGGGCATAATTAGTAGATTTCAGAGAATAAAAATATTAATATGTGGTTTCGAGATTGTTCTTGTGCTATTTCATTGAAGAATATGGTTGTTTCTTGGCCTTATCTGAAGTGTCTACCTGATGCTAAAGCAAAGAGTTTTAGAATAATTCCATTAACAGAGGCAATCCCCAAATAGCTTACTATAGACTCTATCATGTGGTTGTTAGTGGTAACTCCAATGAAGATCTCTAAGGAAAAGGAATAAGCCGAGTGTCTCAGGGTTTCTATTGCTATGAAGAGACATCAT
>NC_022012.1:93288027-93292323 GCF_000317375.1 Microtus ochrogaster | reverse complement strand
TGTGAAGGTGTCAGATCCCCTGTAACTGGATCTTCAGACAGTTGTGAGCTGCCATGTGGGTACTGGGAATTGAACCCGGGTCCCCTGGAAGAGCAGTCAATACTCTTAACCACTGAGCCATCTCTCCAGCCCCCTGTCTTAAAAGGGACCCCAGCCTCAGGACAGCAGGGCTCAGAGGAAGGACAGAGCATGGGCCCCGCCCCACACAAGAGCTGCAAGCTTAGCCTCCACCCTGTCCTCTGTAGTCCGTCCTCCGGGAGTGAGAGTGAAAGGTGTTGTTACTACTTCACTAGCTCACTGCAGGGCAACGCTGCCCTGGCTCTCAGCAGGCTCACAGTAGGAGGGGCTCTTTATGGAATCAAAGCCAGGCCTCCCAAGTCGGTGACTGGTGACCAGAGACCAGTGCCCACACACATCTTCTCTATAGCCACGACCCTGGGGACGAGACCCAGAGAGTAGTCACCAAGTGGGCAAGGCCACAGAAGAACACAGGTCATCTGAGACACGGGCAGAGTTCTGAGAGGCTCAGCTGCTAACGGTGCTTGGCAGCAAGGAGAACAACAGCCTGGGCCAATCCCCGGGCCCCTTGCTTGGCAGCAAGGAGAACAGCAGCCTGGGCCAATCCCCGGGCCCCTTGCTTGGCAGCAAGGAGAACAGCCTGGGCCATTCCCCGGGCCCCGCAGGGTGGGAGAGCTGCTTCAGCAGAGTTGTCCTTGACTCGCACACACGTGTCCTGGCGTGCAAGCACACACACGTGTCCTGGCGTGCAAGCGCACACACGCACAATAAATAGGAAATGTAAAACACTCGAATATAGGGTGAGAAGTAGAAAGATTTTTGAGGTGTATCCCCAGGCTGCTCTCTTTGAGACTTCTGGTGTCCAGCCTCTGACTGTGGAGTGGTTAGTTCTCTGTCAGCGCTAATTTTTCTCTGTGTCAAAGGTTAAACCTGTGAGGTGTGTGGAATGGATCGTGTACCTTTGTTGACGTTAACAGGACCCCTTCCAGGTGGCTCCAGAGAAACTCACCCTGCAATAGGATTCTTGGGGCAGGAGGTGATTTCCATCGTCGTCTGGGAAGGTCAGCCTGATTTAATCCACATTTTTAGTGTATTTGATATGGTCGTCTGATTCAGCCCATTGGTATAGGTGAAAATTGAACTCTTTTGTGTGTCTACTGGGGAGGAGGCGCGTGTGCCCATGTGGAGGCTGGAAGTTGGCGCTGCTGTCCTCTCTTGCTTTCTTGAGATGATCTCTCACTGAACCCAGAGCTCGCTGTTTTCCTGGCTCCTCCTGAGATTACAGGCACACACGGGCACCCCCAGCTATGCATGGTGCTGGGGAATGCTGTGTCCAGCATACCTTTACCTCTCAGCGTCTCCTCTGTCCCTTCCTCCTCCCCTCTGTCCTGTAGGTAAACTTTGTAGTTGCAAGAGAAACTTTAGTTATCTTATTTTCCCAATATACAGGATTTTCTGCCATCTCATTGTAGAACACATTAGGGTGTGAAATGCATCTCAGATATAGGCAAGATTTTGAATATGCTTCACTGAGTTTTCATCAAAGTTCAGGGCTGCGAAGGCTGCCACATCTTTTCAGTTTTTATTTTCTTCTTTCTCTTAAATGAGGAGTTATCATGAACTCTGACTTGGAGAAATGCCCCTTTACAGACAGGAGATGTAGGTTTCCCACTGTGGCAGTCGGTGACTCAGCAGTAAGAGTTCAGGAGCCAGCGTGTACTTCGGAGACATGGAGATGCCGGGCGGCTGTGGATGTGTGGCCTCTGGCACGGGACTCCAGTCCTTTCTTCCTAAGAATTGCTCCTGGCCTGGGGCTGCCAAGCTACCAGGTGCCCCAGGCCTCTTGGCAGGGTTAATGAGGCCCCCTGGTGCTTTCTGGGCCCGCCCTCAGAACTGTGGAGAAGGTGTTTCTGTCAATCCAGCACAGGCGCAGGAGGGACAGGCCTAAGAGCTGCCCTGTCCTGAGCCCGGGCTGCTAGCCCGCCTCACACCACCACCCCTGCTTACTGGACATGGACATTTCTGTTAGGGTCTTGTGTCCCTAAAGCCCAGGTGATGTCGCAGTGAGTCTGCACATAGGGAGCCTTGGCGCAGCACCGGAGAGACGTCTCAAGAAAGGAGTTGGTTAACAAACCCAGGGGACAGTGTTCCTCAGCTTTTCTGGTGATGCCATGGGCCTGCTGATGCATGTCCCGAGGGAGCCATCATTGCCATTGGTCGGTGCAGGGGGAAGGCAGGAGGCAGGAGGAGTGCCTCCACCCAGCCCAAGCAAGCCCTTCCTACTGTAGAGAGGAGACCTGGTGTATGTCCGTGGGTGTGTCACTCACCGTCTTGAGACTGAATGCCTTGCCCTGTGGACCCCTTTGAGGGCTATGGGACAGAAAGATGAAAGTGTCTGTCATAGAACTTGAAGCAGAGAAGGAGTTCATGAGAACATGGGTTAACACACATGTACACAGGTGACATCACAAGCAGAGCACATGCTTCCGTCCATTGGTTCTCTGAGTAGAGGGCCAATGATTCTGTTTGCATACACCCTCTCTGCCCAGGGCTCAGTGATAGGGAGTTAAAGCTACCATGAGATGCATGTCCTTGCTGTTCCCTGAGTGTGTGACTGTGATTGCAGCCATAGATGTGGGGAGAAGTGGGAGCCAGCAGGTGCCTCACAGCCTTAAGGAGGCTCCGTCACCCTCTCCAAGCCAGAGATGGAATCAGCCTCACTGTGCCTCGCTCCAGAGAGCTTGGCTCCGTCAACAGAGCTTATGACTTATGCATGAGCAAGGTGACCCCATCTGGCCTCCCTCAAGGTCTTGACCCTTCCCCAGCCTTCTCTGCTGCCGGTACATAATCCCCAGCAACTGGGGAGCCTGAAGCCTGTTACCAATTACTGTGGGCATCTCTGTGTGCCCCCCAGAGAGTACCTTGTGCCTTGTTAGGCTTAATTGCATGGCCACGGAGAGCTGGAGCCTCTGGCAGTGTGTCATCAGTGGCCCTGGGGCATCCCGAGGATGGGCAGCTTGGTGTGGGGGAGTCCACTGCCTAGGAGCAGCGTCTGACTGAGTCCATTACCACTACAAAGGCTGGAGAAGGGCCTCAGCTTCAGGGAGCCCAGGCTGAGTAGTCCATCGACTACAGAGGCTGGAGAGGAGGGACACTGGGACTTCCCGCACAAAGCTCACTGGGGACTCTGAGAGCTGGAGTAAGTGAGAATGCTCACTGCCAAGCTCTTCTCCTGGCCCATGAGGTCATCAGCGTGGACGACAGGCTAGGGAGGGTTCTTCCCTCCACAGTTCCTGCCATGGTGACGTCATGGTCGTCAGCATGGGCTACAGTTCAGGAAACGGTTTCCTTCATGGTCTCTGTCCTACTGATGCTATACAAGTCGTGGTGTCTACAGAGAGCCAGCTGTGCCCAGGATGGCCTTTGAGCCGAGTCCATGTGATAGCGCCAGAGAATCTCCTGTGGACGGATGGTGTCAGCTTCGTCCTAGAGAGGTGTGCAGAAGGCCAGAGGGGCGTGTGGTAAAGCTGGGGTTTGGATCTGGGGTGTGTGTGTGTGTGTGTGTGTGTGTGTGTATATATGTGTACTGAAACAAGATGTATGTGTATTTATAGACTAGTTGGTCTAGAATTCACTCTGGAACTGCCCAGCTAGCCTAGGCTGGCCTCTAACCTCTGTGATTCTCCTGCCTCTGTCCTGAGCAGATACTTAACATTTAGCCATCACTCATAGTACATAGTGAGATAGTAACCCCCAACAGGAAGGGCTGGCAGAGCCCTCTGGGTTGTTTTCGGTAGCATTGCCGATGAATGTCCTTCTGCACTGTCTGCTTTATCTAGGCTGGACTGGTCACAGTGTGGGAATTACCTTTTCTGTTCAAGTGGGGTTTCCTCAGAGAGGGAGGGAGGGAGAAAGAGAGAGAGAGACAGACAGACAGACAGACAGACAGACAGACAGACAGACAGACAAAGATGGGGGGAGAGGGGAAGGAAACCCCCAATAGTTCTGCACAGTCATACACAGCCCAGAGATTCATGAGCTATGGTCAGCTCTGCCCTCGGGGCTGCCCTTCATGCGGCTCATGGTCCATGCCTGTGGCTTTTGCCCCTGAGGTCCTACCATCTGATAGGCCAGGAGAGTGGGCTTTTGTATTAATCGAAGCATCAGACCCAAGGCCCTCACAGGAACCACACTTCAGAATGGCGTGCCCATCTGCAGAACTCCTGGGCAGGGCTCCCCTTGGCTTGGCTGCCTGAGCACTCTGAGGTGACGCCGTTA